>NC_141762.1:109332057-109389557 GCF_982258835.1 Parasteatoda tepidariorum
TATTATAGTTAAACTTTCTTAATCTGTCTGTAGAATTTAGAATCTTTTAGTTTTTTAAGAATTTTAGTTCTTATATCTTTAAACTTTTAGTTTTTAAGAATTGTAGTTCTTAGATCTTAAAAACTTTTAGTTTTTACGAATCTTTGTTGTTATATCTTTAATATCTTAATTTTTAAGAATTTGTGATTTGAAAATTTAAATTTTTGGAAAATCACCTATAAGTTCTTTTTAACTTAAATGATTAAACATATATGAAAATGATGCACGAGGAAAAATGCTCCGTTGCATTCACGGTTTTAAACATAACACAAGAAGTTACTATTTATACCCGTTGAACAAACTGATTGTTTATTGATGTTATCACCGTTAACTCGATATCAATGGAACGAAATGGTTTTAAAAATGCATAATTATGCTTTTTGATTCGCGTAGTTCTGCAATAGTTCGTTGTGTGCCACTGGGGTTGTTGAGGTTTAAGGCGAAACAATTTCGTGACCACCGGTAGTATGGTGGCAATGTGGTCAACATAACTCACAAGCTGGTACCCACCGATTTGAAGATTGGTGAGCTTCATGCCGCCACTTGTGATCGAACCCCAATCCTCCATAATGACAGGTTCAGTATCAATATCACCTTTATTACAGAACAATCGTGGTATATGAGTATTCTCATATACCACCTACTAACCTTTTATTTTATTTCATAACCGTCGTTGAAGAGCCGACCCAATTTAGGGTTTACGGCTACTAGTACCGTAGCCCTGTAATTTTGAACCTAATCCAAAGGACAAGGGAACTCCTGGATCAAGTATTGAGAGAAATCTTCCTTCTTGGAGGACCTTTTGATGGAACTAATCCGTATTTGCGTTACATGAAGAGGAAAACCACGAAAACCATCCACGTTTAGCCTGATGGCAAGAGGACTTTAACTCATGATATGTCTACCACTGAGGATATTTTACGTCAGCACTGTGGTCGGTGCGAGTCGGGTGCGGAATTCCAGCTGTTGCTGGATCTGTGCGAATTAACCAGCTATTGCTGGGATCGTACCTGGGTCACCTCATTGGGAGGCTAGTGCTCTATTCCCTGAGCCACCACGGCTCTCTACATATTAACTGGAAAAGAATGGCGCTCATCGGTTGTAGTAACAATGTAAACTCTTTTTTTTTTCGAGTTGGCTTAAGCCAGTGCTAATGAGGAAAATGGTGCGAAATTTCATCAGAAAGGAAAAGCTTATTTTTTTGAAAGCATTTGGGATCTAGAAATTTACTTCACTGTATTGTTTGGGCTTTCATAATTTGAGTTTTAATTATTAGTTTTAATTATTTTCATCGAAATAGAAAATTTTTTCTCAAATAACCATTTTTTTAAAAGTAACAAATTTTTTAAATGTTTAAGCTTATGAAACCCCAGAAAATTATTCAGGGTGTATAAATGGTGTATGTATGTTACGGCTAATGTGCTATTTAGTTACTGTGAAGATAAACTAGATTAATACTTGCTCAAACTATGTAGGTAGTCTGCACATTACCGAAAAAGTATTCGTTAATGTGAAAATAAGATCTTTGCTGGAAAGCAACAACTTTTCTGTAAACTTAAATTATCAATGTTATTATTTTTATATTTTGAGGTCTAAATCAAGTTAATTCCATCAATCAACAAATTAGTTAATTGAATTCATCATCAATCTATTAAATAGCTATAGCCATACAAAGAAACAAGCGGTTTAAAATATTATTATAATTAAATGAGTTTTATGCGAGTTAAATAATTGAGAATTAAATGTCAATATTAAAGCAAAGAAATGAGGGAAGTAAAATGTTAAACTTTAACGAACGGCTTTAATGAGTACATTATCTAAAATACGAAAAATTTTTGATTTCTCACTTCGGCTGAGCCAATGAGTTGATCACGGAAGCTTCAATTACTACGAATTCTCCGTAGTTTCAAATTATTTTATTCAGTAGTGCTGAACTAAAGTAACATTTTTTGAAGCAGATGAAAAAAATTATTAAAACTTACGCTTTCGGCTATATGATTTAATACGTCTCTGTTGAAATTATTTTTGGTAGACAAAATTCTACATTATTAAAATGTAGATACATTACCCTCTAGAAAAAAAAATCTCTCCTTAGAAGTTAAAGTCTTTGCAAGGTAAGGAGCTCATTTATAACCGTCGTTGAACAGCCGACCCAATTTTTTTTGGGGGGGGAGGGGGGTTAAGACTACTAATTTTCAACTCCGAGGCCTTGTCATTTTGAACCCAATTCAGAAGACAAGGGAACTCCTGGAACTATTGGGAGACATTTTGCCTTCGTAGAGAACTTTTTGATAGAACTAACCCGCATGTGCGTTGCATGGAAAAGACCACGAAAACCACCCACGGTTAGCCTGACGGCTAGGAGACTGTAACCCATGATCCGTCTACCACTGAGGATATTTCATGTCAGCTCTGCTGTCGGTGCAAGCCGGATGCGGAATTCGCATCGACCAGCCACCGTTGGGATTTGAACCCGGTTCACCTGATTGGAAGGCGAACGGTGTATTCCCTGAGCCATCACGGCTCTAAGAAGCTCTTTTTATATCAGTTGTTGAACAGCTGACCCAATTTCCGGTTTACGACTACTAATGTTCAACTCCGTAACCTTGTCATTTTGAATCCAATCCAGAAGACAAGGAAACTCCTGGATCCTCCCAGAGGTATGATTTGTTATGGGAACATGGAGAACTTTGTGACTCGAGAGATTTAACGTGCATCAGTCACCATTTACTGCACGGGGAGTCTTCGGATCGAACCCACGATCTTTTGGAAAGGAAGCTTCAGCGGTATAATCAAAATGAGAGGTTTTTTTACGAGCTTTGAAAATTATGATTTAAAAAGAAGGAACTTATGATGGCCGCATTTGATTAGTAAATATAATCCGTGTTTTTCAATAACTGATTAAATATGATGGAGAGCAAAACTGTAAGAACATTTTCACCTGAAATCTATTTCACAGTTGACTATTCCTCGCACTGAATTCGAAGAGAATACTCAAAAGGCACTTCTATTAATGCAGCGACGAGATCCATAAAAAGAAATCCACTGAAAAAGGAAGTGGCAAAAGAATATCGTCTGCTGTCTACAACGGATCGTTTGGTTCTTCAAGAATATCCTGACAGAAGGAACTTTTTAAAGAGACGCACAGGCATCAAGAATTTAATGGAGTTGAACCCCCAGTCCCATTCCGGGTGGTGGGTTTTTTTTGTTGTTGTCCCTGGCTTCGATATATACTTTCTTCCTCTCTAATATTTACGTTTTCCTTTCCTTTTTCGCGTTTACGTGAGAGGATTTTACAAAGATTGATTCTTCGTCGCTTCACCACTGCTGCACCTGCACTTTCACTCCCTTTTTTATTTTTTGAGCATCGCTAAATAAGGGAAAACTTCAAATAATTCATGCACCATAAAAAAAAAGCAAACGATACATTTCTCCCAAGTGATGAAGGAATGTTCGTTTTATTGGGATATTCTAATTGGAGTGCTGGTAAAAAAAGGAATCAGTTTATTTTTTTTTTCGTCTGCTAAAAGAGGATTTAAGTGGGAATGATTAAAAGGATAAATGAAGTAATGCTGTTGAATTCTTCAGTTTGACATCAGAAGATGGGGGGGAAAAGATTTGAATTGCATTCAACATTTTTTTGATATACGACAGTAAAAATTTCAAAAAATGCAAGCATTATTTCTTCCTTTAAATGAATGACATTATTAAATACTGACTTACAGAGAAGAAAAATGAATGAGATTAAAATATGACCCAGTAGTTATAATAAAAACTGACTAGAAAATCAGTATTATTTGGCAGGATGCTGCTGCCAGAGTCCAACTCATGATAGTTTAAATGTTCTGCAGTCAAGCGATTTTCTCCAATACTTATCACCTTCTAATGACTGTAAATACCTATTTCGACAATGTATATATATTAAAAATGCACAGTACTGGTGCAGTTTTAATACAATTCCAGTAGTGTTTATTACCAAAATTAATTAAGCATCATTAACGTCATTATTTGCATGGGAATGTCTTACAATACTCCTAAAAGAAATAGTCTTCATTTATTTCGTTTTAGAGTACATAGTGTGCACCAAGTGCACGTCAATACATCCCTCTCCAGAAAATCTCCACTGCCTTTTGCACGAAGACCTTATAACGATACCTCTTATTGTATAAGACTTTTGGGGGAATAACGACCTCCTGGACGTGGTACAGCTTGCAGTTAGACATTGAGGAATAAATCACAACTACAGGAGCACTAACTTGCTGACGGAGTTCACCTTCACCACGTTCACTTTGATCAATGAGTTTATCCGACACAATTATAAAATAAATGTTTAAAATTCGTAAAAAAAAAACTCTTTTTTTTTAATGAGAGCTATAAGCTATCAAACATCACCGATGCTATCTTTAAAATATTTGAAAATAACTTTAATTTTTATCACTGGCCAATTCTAAAATACTGAAAAAATTCAATTTTTTAAACGTCTCTTTGAGAGGGTCGAATTTAAATTTTTGAACGATTTTCAGGATCGGGGGCTAAATTTGCCCTTTTCACCCTTTGTCATCCAGAAGTGCACTGATCGTTAAGACACGGTTCCCAGTAGAACACCGAAATCAAGCATCACTAGTTGTGGTCAGTATCACTTTGATCAACCTGCTTAGGGACCGAGAGTGTGCGGTATCGGTCCTCGTTAAACATGTTCTAACGTAAAGTGGTCGACTTCGCGCTCAGGTCGTTGGGCTATCAGAGCAGAAGAGCCATCCCCTCTGCAGAGGATCAAAATTGTGGTGGTATTTCTTCGGATCATCCTCGGATCTGCTTCACAGAACGTCGCCAGTAGCCCATTGTGCAGCTCTATTGCGACGAAAATAAAATATCAACCTTCACCCTTTGTCCAAATTTCAGCTTAAACCGTTCTGGAGTTATGAAAGAGGTGCACCAACACGTTCACAAACTCTTTATTTTATTATTTAGAAGCAAAACTGCAAGCAGTCAACGTAGACGATTAAAATAATTATTGCAAATTAATTATTCCTCGTATTTCTTTTCAATTTTAAATAAAATTTCGAGCCAAATTATCTATTCGATCAAAAAACGAGATTTTGATAGCAATTAAAAATAAATTTAAAAAGCAAGTTCATGATTACAATGACGCCTCATCTCTGAACCTTATTTTTATCAAGCCAAATCTGTTAAGGCATTTTTGGAATCGCCATTTACGACTTCTGACTCTTATTACGAGGTTATTTAACGCCATAATTTAATTTATTTTTTAAAGAAAGATCCTTTATGCATTTTTGAGTGAACTTTCATTACTAATTCTAACACGGGGGGGAAAAAATCCCGTTTAAGATTTTTTTTTTAGGAGGCAAATGAAATAAATGCAAACTTAATTTTTCCTCAAAGAGAAATGCATTTTTAAAATCATCTCTAAATCCAACTTAACGTGAACAACTTCCGAGCATTTTTGTCCCGCAGTTTTTTTTTTTTACACTTTTTGGAAGAAAAAAAAAATTTTTTTTTTCCGCTTTAACACAGTGAAACGATATAAAAAGAAGGTTTTACTTGAATTGCAACTTTTATAAAAAAAAATGAATAAATAAATAAAACTAAATAAAACCTTCAAAACCACTTTTTTGTAGTTACTTCAATGAAAAAAAAAATACTATTGCAATCCAGTTTTTTTTTACCCTTCCTTTTTTGGTTAAAGGAAGAGCGAGAGGAAGTATAAAAATAAACAGAATACTGTGTGTAAAGAAGAAACAAGGAAAGCAAGTTTTTAGGTGCCCAAAATACTTACTTCAAACAGATACGTTAAGGAAAAAGGCCACTTGATAAAAAGTGTCAGTTCTTTCTTTCTCTTACAACATTTTTCTTCTAATAGGGAAAGCTATATTTAACACTAAGCATACCAACACTTAATCCACATCTATTTCAACCATACCACAATGGACCGAAATTAGTACTTCGATAAAATTTGTTTCAAAATTTGGGGGTTTTTATGTGCGGGTAAATTGAATTCATAGTTGACATTTTGAAATACACTAAAAATACCCAAAGAAAACAAAATGGCGGCTGAAATATAAAGAGCAAAAATTAAAAAAAATGATATAGTACGTTTAAATAATTAAATATGGCAATGAAAATGTAATAATTTTCGTCATTTTATATTAAAAATGAGAAGCAAATTATATTTCCGAAGTAATATTACAAATGAAGGCGAATTAATTACAAAATAACGAGAAAACTTGAAAAAAAAAAACATAATTTACGTTTTTCGGTATTTTGAGTCCACCTTTGCAATATGGGCAAAATGGGGCAAGATTTTCCGAAAAAGAAGCATGAAAGAAGACAGCAAAAAAAAGTTTAGCTAATTACCTCTTGGAACTTTTCGGAACTAAGTTTCGAAAGTCATTCAAGCATTGTAAAATGTCAAATGGTAAGATATAAACTATAAATTTTTCAAGAGTAATAACTTATCCAACCAGTTGAAAAATTGCACTATCATTTCAAACTCATTACTCTGATAAAAATGTAACAGTAAGGTGAAATTCCTATATATATTTCTGAAATAAAAATGTAAAAGTTAAATTTAAAAAAAATTAACATATTTTTAATTACATTGTACTCTTGTCGGTCCAAAAAGTAAATTATAATATTTGGAATGATTATAAATTTGGGCTATATTAAAACTGCCTACACATATTTTAGTTGAAAATTTAGTTTTTGACTTTTTGCCAAAGATCATGGTCTTCTGGCCCACAGTGCATACCCGGTCAAATAACCGGACTATATGTTTCTCGATTGAATGTATGGAATATGGATGATTGGAAGGAAATAAATTAAAAACAACTTTATTATAATTAAACAAAATTGTATTTTTCCAACTTTTATGCATTACAAACGCGAAGAATAATAATTTTCAATTCATTGCTCAAAGCATTTATTTTTTACATATACAGGATGTTTCCACAATACATTTTCCCCAAACATATTTCTTCTAAATATTTCTATAATTCTCATAATTATAAGAATACATAAGAACTATAATTCTTATAATTATTCTCACAATGAATATTATTTCTTCTAAGAACTTGTGCTGTCTTGATTGTTTCGACATTTTTCTGGGTGAAAACTAACAGTTAGTTAGAAATGAAGTAAAACTATCAGCCTAAAATATATGCTACTTACCAAAATATTTAGTTTTTGTCACTTTTTCTGACACAAAATTGCCCATCTAAAATTTTAGGTACTTTCTTGAAATTTGAATTCGCAGTCATTCTGATTGAACTAACAACGCAACAGTCTTTGCAGAAATGTGCAATAAATCGAATGCAATACGCTGAACACGCATCACATCGTCATTTCTGATTCGATAACCTCATAAAGCAGTAAATTGTTCTCCCGGTCAAATGACCGGTTGTGGTATAAATAGGTATACGACAAGTATTATTCGAAACAAACAAAATACAAATAATAATAATAATAGAATATTAACTGTATATAAATAATTGTTAGAAAAAGTCACGAAGTTAAATGTGCAAAATCGATTGAGATGCAAAAGTTCTTAAACGGTCGATTGACCGATTATGGTATGTTTAGTGTTAAAGCGATTGTTTTTTTCCCTTTAAAATTCTTTGAAGACAAATTATCTAAGGAGACTCGATATAAAATTTAAAGAAAAACGATGAAATCATAGATAAATACGTTGAAAATTAACATTGTGAAAGTCAGCAATATGAATTCGTTACCGTGAAAGAACGAAATCATGAGAATGTCGACTTTTCTCGGTGAATGTCAACAATCACATAGTCACTTTGTTGAATGTCCAAAATATTTGTTATTTCCAAATTGATATTAATTTATTCGGTGATATTCTTATATTTATTCGATATTTCAATCTCTGCTGAGAATAGATTAGGAGAAACATCAGTGATCGGAGTACCGCTTAAATGCATACTGAGCAGTGCCACTTGACCTTAAAAAAACTTTGATGTAGGGCATACCGGGCAAATGTATACCGAACTTTGGCACTTTACTAGATCTAGTGTACATTTCGGACTTATAGAAAGCGACTATGGGATTGTCAACATTCACCCTTTTCGGGGGGCCGGGATAGCCTGGTTGGTACGGCACTGGACCTATGTCCAAGAGATCGTGGGTTCAATCACAGCCGGCCGAAGACTCCCCATGTAGTAAATGGTGACTGATGCACGTTAAATCTGTCGAGTCTCAAGGTTGGCCTTGTTCCCATAACAAATCAATGCCTCTGAGGGTACTGATCCAAAGTTTTCCTTGCCTTCTGGATTGATTCCAAATTACTAGGCTACGGAGTTGAAGTAAGTAGCCGTAGACCCATAATTGTGTCGGCTGTTCAGCAACGATTATAAAATTAAATAAAATCACCCATTTTGAGCCGTGATGGCTCAGGGGATAGAGCGTTCTTCTTCCTATGAGGTAAACCAGGTTCGAATCCCGGCGATGGCTGATTGATACGAATCTGCATCTGGTTTGTACCGACCACAGTTTTGAAGTCAAATATCCTCAGTGGTAGGCGGATCATGGGTTAGAGTTCCCTTGCCGTTAGGCTAACCGTGGGAGGTTCTGGTGGTCTTCCTCTCCATGTAAAGCAAATGCGGGTTAGTTCCATCAAAAGTCCTCCACGAAGGCAAATTTCTCCTTATACTTGATCCAGGAGTTCTCTAGTCTTCTGGATTGAGTTCAAAATTACAAGGCTGCTCTACGATTGTTTAAAAAAAAAAACAAAAAAAAAAAACACCCGTTTTGGTCATTCACAGTAACAAATACATTAAAAGTCAACAGCACAAATACATTTTAAATCAACTATACGAATAAGTTGTCTGTCACCAATAGGTGGATACGTTGAAAGTCAACAATATCGATCTTTTTTCAACTTAGTCAAGATATTGTAAGTCAACAATAGAACATTTTTTACAATATTGTTACTCGTGGATGAAAATAGCAAATTAATTTCCACAAAAGTGGGATAGTTAATGCCTCTCGCTGAGGTTTCAACTCGTGTCCAATAAACAGCAATCATAAATGTGTATCAAATCAACTGAAAGAAATTAAAAATAAAGACCCGAAAAATGTCCCAATTTTCTTCATCCAGTAAACTTTAGATAAATTAGGATGGTTGGGCAATGCCCGGAAACAAACAAAAATCAATTGAAAATTGTCATTGATTACTGTCCAATGATAAGACGCTACCCTATTTTACCTGAAAATTGTGTTCTAATTAAAATAGACTCTAAGACGTAGACTCTAAGACTTACTCTACGACTTAGAGTACCCATAAGAAAAATAACAATGCAAAAGAAGGAAAAATAATGTAAAAAAACTAGCAGTTAATAACTATAGAAAACAAGCTGAGTACCCATAATGCAAAACACAATGTAAAAAAAGGAAAAATAATGTGAAAAAACTAACAGTTAATAACTATGGAAAACAAGCTAACAATAAATAATTAGCAAAAAAAATAAATAACTTCTACGAACTAATAAAAAATTAGTGGAAAGAAGTAATTAACCTCCTAATAAACGTGCTTTTGTAGTACAAAATATTTTATTTCACATTCAAAATTATTATCTCAAACTATTTATGTTGTTGTAGTTCATTTACGTCGCCCTAAAGCTGCACGATGGGCTATTGGAGACGGTCTGGGAAGCACCCCTGAGGATGATCCGAAGACATGCTAACACAATTTTGATCCTCTGCAGAGGGCATGGCACCGCCGCTTCAATAGCCCAACAACCTGCACGCAAAGTCGAGCACTTTACGGCAGAACAGTTTAACGAGGACCCATACCGCACACCCTCGGTCCCTACGCAGACTGATCCAAGTGGTCACCCACCCGCACACTGACCGTAGCCAGTGACTTCTGTGATCTCCTGGGAACCGTGTCTTAACGATCAGTCCACTGCGGGACTCACAAACTATTTAACACAGTATATTATAGGTAAGTGAACAATTTTTAAACTCATTTTTTTTTCTTTGTGTGCCGTAAAATATCGAAATCGTTAAAAGTGTGCAGCTAGAAAAAAAAGGTTGAGAATCAGAGCTCTAAGTACAATCTCTGGTTATATTATCAGAAGCACTCTAAGATTCTATGTAAAATTATAATTACCAGGTGATACTCTATACAGCTGTATTGTTTTCACTCGGGTAAAACTGGTTTGCATTTGCTTACGCTCCTGTATCAATGGGTTAACATTGTAATGCAGGGATGGGGAAACTACGGCCCGCGGGCCAACTGTGGCCCGTCGGAAGATTTTATCCGGCCCGCGGACTGAATTTTAACTAGCCGATCAGTGGCGAATATATCTACTTTGTTTAAAACTATTTTTGTTGATTTCTTTTTTTACAAAGTACTGATGACCTTTTCACTTTCTCTATTTTTGTTCTACAAAACATAAATTAATCAAAATAGTTAGCACAAACAGCTTTCACTGGTAAAATGTTGAAAGCAAAAGTTTTTTATAGAATAGCTGTAGATTAGCTCCAACTAGTATTTGTCTTTCTCGAGGAGCAGACATATGGAATCTAATATAGGTGAATTGTACTTCACATGAGGCTGACTACGCGTTTTAAGTTCCAACGAACTGATTTTTCTGCCGACTCTAGTTCTAACATAATTTACTGCGTATGGAAAGGTTGCACACATACAACGTCATTGTAAATAATGGTGAAATTATTAAATGTATAAAATGGCTACTGCCTTTTTGAGTTATTTGTAAACATTTTTTTATCCCAAAATGGCAACTAAAAAACGCAAAGTTGATGTAGAGTGACATGCACTCAATGATGAATTGACTTATTTTATTTCAGAAGTTTTTACTCGGCCCACCAAACTTTTTTTTCTAGATTTTTGGCCCACGACCCAAAAAGTTTGCCCATCCCTGTTGTAATGCAATATGTTAGAAATAAATTCAAATAGGAAGTATATAAAATATCGCTTGAATAAAAACCCCATTACATGTATGTTTAAATATAAAAGTATTGCATATAAACTCGTGCAAAACGTGTCATTTTTAAAACAGTGGGTCTAATATAATGCTTGATATAATAAGCATTCTTTATTTGTATAATATATCGTCTAATGTATGCAATCGTCAAATTTATATTATATATCGTCTAATTTAACCTAATATAAATCTATATTAATTATCGTCTAATTTAAATTCGACGATTGCATACATGGGACGATATATTATGCAAATAAAGAATGCTTATTACATCAGGTATCTTAATATAATTAGACCAAATCACTAGACTCACTGTAGTGTTTTAATAATGACATGTTTTGCGCGAGTTTACGTGCAATAATTTTACATTTAAACATACATGTCATGAGTTTTTTTAGAGGAGATTTTTTATATACTTCCTATTTGTATTTATTTTTAACGTATTGCATTACAATGTTAACCCTTTGATACACGAACGTAAACAAACAGTCACGTAAAAACAATGAAGCTGTATTGAGTATCACCTGATAATTAAGATTTTACATAGAATCTTATACTGCGTATAATGATTTGGTCAGCGACTGTCATCAGGTGGCGATCGTTACTCAATTATAACTAGAGCCCGGATTTTGATGACCTAAAAAATCTCAACTAATGCCCTTAAAAAGTGCAAAAAATGCTCTTAAAAATGCAAATATTGAGCAAAAAATGCCTTAAATAAAATAAAAATATTGAATTTAAAAAATGTTTTGCTCTTTAAAATTATTATGAGTCATTTAAAAAATATAAAGCTATGCAATACTTGTTCTACGCTCATTAAAGTTTGAAAAATATGTTTTATATCCTAAAATAACAAAAAAAGGAAAATATATTGACACCAAAATATTTTTATTTTGTATAGAAACTTTAATGGATATAACAACTTCCACCTCATAATATTACTAAATATCAGAATTGCATTGGATTATTAAATGTTTTTTGATAATTTGAAATGTAAACGAGCGTCTCTTGTCTAAAAGTAAATTTTCATTCCTGCAGAAGCTTCTTTCAACGTCTACTGATGTTTTAAAAAGACGGTCTCACTTACTGACAATTCTTCTTCAATTTGAAAAGAATTTGCTTCACCTGTTAATATCCTATAGATTTTCTTCATTGTTTGGAAGCCAGTGTAATAATGAAAATTGATAAAAAATAATAAAAATTGGAAAAAATTAACAGAAAACTTTAAAAAATGTATTAAAATGCAAAATACGCCCCTAAATTTAAAGAAAAATGCCCTATAAATCTAAAAAAATGCTCTAAAAGACAAAAAATGCCCAAAAATGCAAAAAATGCAAAAAAATGCAAATGTCATCAAAATCCGGGCCTTAATTATAACGGAATTGTAAAAAATAAGTGAGAGGAAATATTCAAGCAGAAAGGTAACGAAGCGATGCAGACTCAAATGTCCGATGATGTCCCCAAAATCAGAACTCTCGGAACTTCCAAACACCCCACACACAGGCACTTCATACAAAACATCTCAACTTTAAAAAAAAAATCTTTTTTTTTTTTCATTCTATTTTTCAACAAAGCAACAATCGATTACCATCCAATTTGTGAAAATAAGTAAATAAAATACATAAACCGACTGTTCTTCTTTTGAAAGCATCTATTTTAGATCAAAAGCTGCTTCAAGACAGTCTTTTTGAGTTATCAGGGAAATAGAACGACGGTTGGAAGGGGGTGTAGAAAGGAGAATGTTTTCATCATTTAGAATGGAGGGTCGATAAACATGGGTTTTGTGAACAATGTGCCAAAATATAACAGGAAAAAAAAAGTCACCCCCTATTAATCAATGCAGCTTCTCACCTCTCCGGATTTTTTTTCCTAATTAAGCTCCTCTTTTTTTATCACCCTTTTTTTCATCCTTTTTTTTTTTCAATTTCCTCTTCGTAAGTGGGGAAAGCCAATCGCTTTAAGCTTCCTTTGTTCTGCCGAACTTTTCACCCAGACCACCACCAGTTCATTTTTCTTAAATATACTTTTTGGGCATTGCTTTTAAAGAATCAATAGGTTTAAATAACAGCTTGCTTTTTTTTTTTTTTGGAACACACGATCTGTAATACAATGTCTCAGAATGGCTTATAATTAGAAAAAAAAAATGTTTTTTGGATGTGTGGTAAACATCGCATTTTAACTAAACTTATAATCCATTTGGTTCATTCTTAATAATGACACGTGAAAATCCTAGAACGTGAAAATCCGATCATTAGATCAAAGGTGATTTAGGGGGGTCAATTTTTGTTTTTCGCACGGTACTTATGGGGCGTGTTGTTTTCGACACTGTCAACCTTCATCTATGAAAAGGTACCCCCATCATAGAATCGAGTTAACATGTCTTATATACTAGTGAATTGGAATTTTGTAGTGGTGGGCACACTACATTACTCCCCCGCCAGAATTTCAGCTGTGACAGAATTCGACGAACGGATACCACTAGTTGATTCATCGCGGTTTTGTGAGAAGTCGGGAGAGCTGTATTAAGATCACCGTACTTTTTGAGTGCTGATTGAGAGAGCTGTATTAAGTTCTCTGTCGTGGTCGCTCCTATGTTGCCATTAGCAGTCGAGTGAATACGTTGTACGTTATGTGTGATCGAGACTGAGTAGCAACAGCTTGAGGAGGTGGATAGTGTCGCAGTCACAAGTAGCAAGTCAATTGTTCAATGTGAACCATCCATCGAAGTAGGTGTGTTCAAATTGAAATGGGCGTTTCTGTTAAAGTAGGCGTGTTCACATCACGTCCGGGTCACCAATATGGGGGAAATAGTAGTTGTTATCGACAATGTCAAGCTTCATCTGTGAAAAGGTACCCCTTTATAGAATCGAGTTAACATGTCTTATATACTAGTGAATTGGAATTTTAATTTTGTAGTGGTAGGCACGCAACAGTACTTTATTTATTTCTTGAAGGATGTAAAAAAAGCATTGATCACTTAATTCACAAATATTTGATAGTGTCCTAGTATATCTTAAATTACTGTCCGAGAAAATCACATATTTAAAAGTTTAAAGAACAAATTTGTAAAAAGTGCTTTAAAGTAAAAAACTATTTCATGTAAGCATAAATTCAAACTTTTTAATATCTTCTCATATTTAATCAAGCCAGTTTTTTATTCAAAATCATTTTGAATATTGGTGAAAATTAAGTTCGCCAGTTACGTTTGTCTTCTAAAAGTAGCGAAGTAGTGACTGCATTTCGAAAGAAGTTTGTAGTCGCTACATTTAAGAAAATGTAGCTGTAGCTGTAGCTAACTGTAAGGAAAATGTAGTTTTTCCGACCACTGGGATACGCACTATTTAAACCACCAGTGCAAAAACTACAAGTTGTGTGAAATAAATTCAACGCAGCAGAATAGAGATTCGAAGTAGCAGTAAGATTATTAAAATATATAGTTAATATAGTTATTATAGATAGTTATTAAAATAGATAGTTAAAAATATATAGTTAAAAAAATATATTTTTCTTCAATTTTATGTACTATTTATTGCTGTTGATATGAGTTTTTAAAATGTTAATTTTAAGTGAACTGATGTAAACTAGTGTAAAACTGTAATTAAGTGTAAAGATTATTTTTTAAACTCATCGGGAGAAAATCTGGTCTCCAGTTGTGCTAACACCGTTCAATACACTAGTGCAGGGGTGGCGAACCTTTATACACCAACGTGCCATTTTTTTTCTAAAAATTTGTTTAATGAGGTCATAGACGTGCCGTTCGACTTCGTGATTATTGGGAAAATAATAATATTAAATACTATCAACTCAAAACTCTTTATTTATATTGAAAAAAAAAACATTTCCAATGTCTCAGTTATACGCATAATTCAACTTAAAGTAACATCAGAGTGTGACTTCTGTTGTTGCAGATAAGATGACAAATAACTTATATTAGGTTGTTGCTGATTTTAGATGTTAGTTTAAGCAGGACTGTCAATTTTTTTTGCTAGTTATTTATTGTTTTTTTAGCATTATAGTTAATTTTTTTTATTAATAATTGTTTATTATTTTGTGTGTTTTTTTGTGAATTTTAATTTAATTGTTACATATGCTTCATAGTGTAATAACATTTGCGTAATAACTAGTCATAATGTAATAACAAATGTGATCGATGGCGTGCCCAAAATATTGTGTCAGGTGCCATAAATGGCACGCGTGCCATTGGTTCACCATCCCTGCACTAGTGCAATGATTCTAAACCATTTTTTTGTGGCGGCACACTTTTAACGATTTCGAAATTTGACGGCAGAAAATGAAAAAAATGAGTTTAAAAGTTGTTTACTTACCTATAATACACTGTGTTAAATAGTTTGTGATAATAATTTTTAATTGGAAATAAAATAATATACGTGCTTTTGTAGTGCATATTAAGAGATTAATTATTTCTACCGACTCATTTTTTGTTAGTTAGTCACAGTTATTTATTTTTTTGCTAGTTATTAATTGTTAACTTGTTTTCTACAGTTATTAACTGTTCGTTCTTTTACATTAATTCTTATTTTTCTGTGATTTCTTGTAAACTAGTATTTTTGCTAATTATTAATTGATAGCTTAGTTTTTGTCAGTTATCCTTTGTTAATTTGTTTTTATAATCATTTATTGCATAGCTTTCTTTAATGATTAGTTTTTCATTTCCGTTTGAAAGTTAATATTTAGCTTGCTTTCTCTTGTTTAGTAATAATTTCAATAGTCATTAAATTTCCTACAATTTTTTGTTAAACTTAAACTTCACTCGTAATGAAAAATATTTGGCATTCAATGTATAAATAATAATCATAATTTATAAATAATCATTTCCAATATTTGGCGGCGCATTTTAAGAATTTGGCGGAACACAAAAATGCCGCGGCACAGTGGTTGAGAAATCACTTCACTAGTGTAAGAACTTGGTCGATTATCTCTAGAATTACTGGACCGATTTTAAGGAAATTTGACATGTATACATACATTCATTGATACAATACAATATACAAATAATCCATTTCGCACGCATGATTGTGAGTAACGCTCGTTGGAGTCGGAAGGTATGAAATTGTTACAGGAAATGATGAACTGCCTTATTTAAAGGTATGAAATCCCGCTGCTAGGCCTGCATATCTTCCCCCGATTAACCCATTTTTTCTGTTGTTGTTCATTCTGTAACCGCTGTTTCATACCTTCCGACTCCAACGAGTGTTACACACTATCACGTGTGTTTATTAACAATTGTTGAATGGTTATTTGTTTTGTATTGTGTTAATGTATGTAGGGTAAACTAATCAGTGAAGGAACACTTAAGCTTCGCTTGCCTTTTAAAAAATCATATTAATTTCAAAATTCGTAATTTTAGTTAAATGACAGTGTCAACATATTTGTTACTTATTACAAATTATGTAAAAAAAATTGTAGAGAGCTTACATAATATTGTTTTAAAGTTTTGGAGGTTCAAATAACATTAGAAGACCAAGTGAAGGAACAGCTCTTACCAGTGAATGAACACCCAGTAAAGGAACACTTAATTTTGGTTATTTTTTAATGCTCCTTATGAGTTTATAAGCCACACAAATATTTAAAAACAAGTCTACTCTTGAAATTATAATATATAAATACTTGGAAAATGTTAACTTTTTTTTTGTAATCATGAATTGAAAATTAAAGTGTCAGCATATGAACACATACTGTTCATTCACTGGGAAATCTATGCCCAGTAAAGGAACATGCCTGTTCCCTCACTGGTTAGAAGTTGTTTTTCGTCTTTTTAACGTACTTTTGATGCGGAACATCACTAAAGGTACAAGAAAATTAAAGTTTATCTTTTATTTTCATTAGCTTAGAAAAAAACCCAGTAAAGGAACACTTGTTTCTTCACTGGTTTTTCATCGTTTGGTGATCCAGTGAATAAACACCCCCTTATCTCAGTACTTTATTATACTATGATGCTTCACAATAAAATAAAACGTAACTTCAATAACTATATTTTGAATTCTCTTTTTCAGAGTGAGAAAAATAAAACTATTACATGCAATTAATTCCACTTCAAACATATAAATACAAACACTAATAACAAATACTAATAGCAGAGATAATAACAAATTCAAAATTTTTTCCAGAGAAGTCTATTAGAATAGATAATCCGAAACATTGCTAGAAGACTTCCTATTGTTTAGCAGCAAGCTATTGTGTCCAATCAATCTAAAGAAAAACTTTCAAATTCTTATTTTTAATCAATATATAAGAAATGTTCCTTCACTGGTTGGTTTACCCTACATAACAAATTTCATTCAATACGGTTCAGTAATTCTAGAGATAAATACACAAGTGGGCGACCTTTGTACTAAAATACAAACTAAGACAAGTCAGGTATTGTTGCACGAAGGTTGCCCTTTGAGCATCCGAAACAGCTGTGTGTATTTTATAAATATTTTTGTGCTCTTTAACGTTGTTTGTCTTAGTTTGTAATTCTAGAGATAATCAGCAAATTTTGAAAAATTTTCTTAATTTCTTACACCAATCTATTTTCGCACGCAGCTCTTTTTTTCACCTCTAAAGAAATGTCGAGAATCTTTTATATTCCCCTATTTTCATCCGAAAATAAAGACTCAATTCGAATTGTGTAAAAAAACAAAAACAATAATACAAACTATTTTATTTTTAATTCGTAAAATGCGTAGCTCAAAATTATAGTCTAAGGCAATGTAGGCAGGAGGAAAACATTCTTCCTTATGAAGTTTTATTTTATGAAGTTTTGTTCCCTCGAAATTTAATAGAGAGAGGCACAATAAAAGAATTCTTGTCTACACTTTCTTCTTCAAAAGCAGCAAAGAATGAAAAAAGGTTAAATCGACTCTTTTAAAGCAATAACTAAGTAAAAATGAAAAACTCGCTCTTTTTTTCTCCCCTGTTTGTAGTCCAAACATTTTCTTGTAAAACATCACTTTTGCAGAAGCAGGAGGAGGAGAAGAGATTCGAGATTTATCAAAAATTCCTTCCCGGGTAAATCGAATTAATAATAGAAAAGCTGCCTCTTCGCGACATCCCCACCCCCTCCTCCACACCCTTTGACCCTTTCCCTCAGGTTGCTGACGTCGCCTTAGAATTTAATACCGGAGAAAAATGCGATCACCAAATTAAATAAAGCCAATAAAGACGATACTCTATCGATAAAGAAGAATACGGAAAGAACCCTTTTTACTACAACAAATGCTTTTCAACCATTTTTTTTTCTTCTTCCGCTAAAGAAAATAAACTGCTTTTTGCTAAAATATAACCTATTACAAAAATTCTGCGAAAATTATGACAATGTATTTTAAAGCGAAAACACTGGAAAAATTATTAGACACACTGTAAGATTCTATGCATAATATTAATTATTAGCTGATACTCTACAACTTGAGAGTTTTTACGCGCCTGAAACCGGTTTGCACTTGCTTACGTTTGTGTATCAATGAGTAAGATTAGAAAATTTATAATATAAATTTGACGACTGGATAAATTAGACGATATATTATATAAATATAAAAAATTTATTATCAGGTATTATATTGGTATATTATAATAATTAGACCCAATTATGAGACACAGTGTAGTGTTTTAATCATTAAATTATCGAATGCCTAAACAGAATAAAGACGAAAAGGTTAAAAGAAAAGATTAACGACTAAAACTAAGAAAAATTTTATTTATTGCGCATAAGCTGCAGGTACATAGAACTCATTAGTTAAGAATAAGGTGAAGACATAGTAAAAAATATAAAGGTTTTTTTCTTAAAAAAAAAAGAATTAAAATATTTTATTTTTAATAATTTTTTAACAAAGATTTCATTATTTAAAAAAAAAATTACAAAAATTGAAAACCTGGAAAGCAAAATAATGTAAAAATATAATTTCCTCATCAGCTTACACAATTATATCCCCTGGAAAGAATGCTTGCTAATATTGCATGAATATAGCCAAAGCAATATGTATCAATATTACAATTTATTAATTACTGATAATACGTTATTTTAACCTTTTTTATTTGACTTATTTTAAGTAAATCTGTAATAAACATAAAAACTTACTGGGCAAATAGTTTAGCAACAAAATAATATAAAAAAATGTATATACATTTTTATAAAAGAACTTAGATTTTAAAACATGACAGTTAATTTTAATATCATGGTATATATACACCGAAGAGCCATTACATTATGACCACCCTCCATCTATAACAATGGACTCGCCCAGGTTTTCATGGCTTCTCGCCCAGGAACAATGTTTTCATGGGGCACATTAGGACCCATAATCCTCATAGAACAATCCCTGACGTCTGTAAGCTACTTGAACATAGTTGCAGATCAGGTTCACCCATTCATGGCAACAGTTTTTCCTGCGGGGGATGGTGTTTATCAACAAGATAATGCTCCATGTCATAAGGGTCTAATCGTCATGGATTGGTTCGAGGAACTTTCCAGTAACTTTCAAGTCATGTCTTGGCCCCCAAATTCACCTGAACTTAATCCAATAGAGCATTTGTGGTCCTGCATGTTATTAGCAGGGTGGTCATTATATAATGGCTCTTCGGTATATATATATATATATATATATATATATATATATATATATATATAATTAAAACTTATTAATAACGCATACAATATAATAAAAATCAAAATATTTTTTCATTGTAACTTAAAATATCGAAAATTGTCACTAAGGTATTACTGAGTTAAGCTTTTTTTAAAACATTTTCAATCAGTTAAGAACTTTTGGGGGGAAATGTTGAAAACTCAATTAAATTATCAAGAACAGCAAAAAAAATTTACGCTAATACTACGCCTATTCTCACTATCGTAGTGAGTGTTATTTTTTTCCTATGATTTCACCTTAGTATTAACTGATTTAATGAGCACTATGTACTTGCAGCTGATACGCAATAAATAAAAAAAATTTTAATTATTTTTCTTCCTTAATCTCTCTTTTCTTTTAATCTTTTTGTCTTTATTCTGTTTGTGAGAGTATTATATGGAAATGGGGAATGTCTGCTATGGTGAATGTAAATGGTGAATGTTATGAATGAACTAACAGTTCCTTTTATTTGTCGAAGTATGTATATATTGCAAATATTTATTACCCCGAGTTAACTCGGGTATGTATACATTGCAAATATTTATTATCCCGTGTTATCTCTGGTATGTATACATTGCAAATATTTATTATCCCGAGTTAACTCTGGTATGTATACATTGCAAATATTTATTATCCCGAGTTAACTCTGGTATGTATACATTGCAAATATTTATTATCCCGAGTTAACTCTGGTATGTATACATTGCAAATATTTATTATCTCGAGTTAACTCGGGTATGTATACATTGCAAATATTTATTATCCCGAGTTAACTCTGGTATGTATACATTGCAAATATTTATTATCCCGAGTTAACTCTGGTATGTATACATTGCAAATATTTATTATCTCGAGTTAACTCTGGTATGTATACATTGCAAATATTTATTATCTCGAGTTAACTCTGGTATGTATACATTGCAAATATTTATTATCCCGAGTTAACTCTGGTATGTATACATTGCAAATATTTATTATCCCGAGTTAACTCTGGTATGTATACATTGCAAATATTTATTATCTCGAGTTAACTCGGGTATGTATATGTTGCAAATATTTATTATCCCGAGAAAACTCTGGTATGTATACATTGCAAATATGTATTATCCCGAGTTAACTCTGGTATGTATACATTGCAAATATTTATTATCTCGAGTTAACTCGGGTATGTATATGTTGCAAATATTTATTATCCAGAGTTAACTCGGGTATGTATATATTGCAAATATTTATTATTCCGAGAAAACTCGGGTATGTATATATAGCAAATATTTATTATCCAGAGTTAACTCGGGTATGTATATATTGCAAATATTTATTATTCCGAGAAAACTCGGGTATGTATATATAGCAAATATTTATTATCCAGAGTTAACTCGGGTATGTATATATTGCAAATATTTATTATTCCGAGAAAACTCGGGTGTAGCAGAATTTGTCAGTACGTTTTGTTTTATCACGTTTTTACTCCGTCGGAAGCAAAAAATATGAATAATAATAATAATCTGCTGTGATTGGAAGTTTGCCAAGTTTTGTTTACTAGTTTTGCTGTTGGATTGTGGGACTGCAAACGTGTTTTGTGCGATTTTATGTAAGATGGTTGCTGAATTTTCGTAGAAAAAAAGGGTAAAATAATGGCGTATCACTTCATTGGTGTTTGGAAAGCACCACTTTGTGTTGTTCCTTGTTTTAAAAATTATCACACAAAGACTAATAATTAACTTATTTTCATTTGCCCGAAATAACCCGGGATAGTACGCTGATGGTAAATGTTTTTCATACATAAATAAATTTACAACTTCAATTTAAATCTTGTGTTTTATGTTTTGCTTTAGTTCGTCGTATTTATTAGCGAAATAAAAAAAAAATGTTAATTTTTAGCTTTTTTTTTTTCTTCAAAAAAATTGTTAAGAGAAGCGATTAAAAAACAAGAAAATATGAACGTAAAACAGTTTTTTTTAATTTTTTTTATTTGTTATGAAATCAGTTACTGAGAAGTAGAAATTTTGATTATCAACACCTTTCATCAGAATTATTTTTTTAAACGTCGACAGAGAAGTAAATTGCCATAAGGGTGAACTTTTGAAATGAAACGTTTTGAAAAGCTGTTATGAAAATTCTCCTAAAATTGTTTTGAAAATGTCTCTTATTAAAAACAGACATCTTTTGAAAACATCCCTTTTCAGAGCAGAAACCCACTCGAGAGGCCTACAGCAAGTAATGATCAATTAACTATCTCAAAGATACCTCTTCTGCTGCTGATTCATTTTTTTTTCTGTGTTTTTTTTTATTTCTTTGCAGAGAACAGAATTCAAAATAAAATTAATTTTCCCTCAGGGTCTTTATTAAAGGCGGTCCGATAAACGGATAAAAAAAAATTTTTTTTCCATTTTTAAATTTATGAACAATTTTTTTTTCTTTCTTTTTTCTAGAAAAATATGATCATAAAAATGAAAATAAAGTCACGGTTTAAAAAATTGATTCGAGCGAATAATTATTAAGTTATAGTTGGATTATTAATAAGCAGTTTTGAAAAGTAGGTTGTATTTATAGGTCAGTTAGAGCATTAAAACTTGTTGCTTAAACGTAGTGGATTTAAGGGTGCAAAAATTTTAAATTTGTAGAGAACAGAATTTAAAATAAAATTAATCTACCCTCAGAGTCTTTATCAAAAGCGTAAGAAAAATTTTCTTCCACTTTTTAATTTATGAACAATTTCTTTCCTTTTTTCTAGAAAAATATGATCATAAAGTCACGGTTTAAAAAATTGATTCGAGTGAATGATTATTAAATTATAGTTTGAGTATTATAATAAGTCTGAGTGTTAATAATAAGTTTTAAAAAATAGATTTTACATGCCCGTTTGTGTATTGAAACTTGTTGCTTAAGCATAGAGGATTTATCGGCGTAAATATTTAAAATTTGAGTTAATTTCATCTTTATTACCATCACTTAGAATTTTGTTTTGCCCGGTTTTAAACTTCTAGCAAAAAATCTGTGCACCTCTCTATTAGTTTGAAAAACGAAAATGGTGATTTATGGTGTTTCTTTTCCTTTCTCTTCTAGTAAATATTAAATAAACATGAGCTACATTCATCAACTGGATGTTTTCTATTGTTAACTGAGGTACTTAATATTTATAGGGATCAAGTATTAGGGATTACCTACCGTGTTGTATATACATAACAATTATATGATATAAAAAAGAAGAAAATAGAACGGTAAGTTTTCAAAAATACTTATTAGATCAGAGGTTTTTTTTCTTCTTCCTATATTAGAGTTTATTGTTTTTTTATTTACTAATATCATCGGGTGATAAGTTAGTTCTTGTTAATTTATTGTTAAATATTAGTTTTTTTTTAAGAGAATGATTATTTGAAGCAAACTTGCCATCTGAAATTTATAAAAAAAAAAATACATTACCACAAAAAAAATTCACAATGAAAATTTAACTCATTAAAAAATATTAAAGTAAAATTTATTTTTTTAACTTTATACAAATAGCTTGAATATTTGGCTTAAAGTTAAATTATTAAATAAACTGAAAATAAAATGCAAAGTACACATGAATTTTCTAGCTCTAAGTTTACACATTTATTTTCGAAAAAATAGATAACATAAATTGAAAAAAAAAATTTATAAATTTAAAAATAAATCTGATTTCCGAAAGGACGATCACAGGTTACCCATTGGCAAAATGTTTTTTTTTCTCCACATTTTACCATATAAGAAGCATGGTATTAATATTAAAAACAATCCAGCTTGAGAATTTCTCATTCTTAATTAAAACAATAAAAACAAAAATATATCGTTCAAATGATGAAATTCTCTTTTATTCACAACTCAGGAAGTATTTATGGGATCTCTTGGGTCCTATATCTCAAAAATAAACTCACCAACTTAACAAAATTAAAAGTGAAAAAAAAAGAATTGTAAAAAATTATTAAACAGCAGCGGTGACCATAAATACAAATGCGATGACGTTTCTTGCTCACTGTTTACTATTACTCTTGAACACAGTTGAAAAGTGAGATGACGTCCAAATAAGGTGTGCTCGCCATCAAACCCGAAACAACACCCATTTTCCAATGGATAAAAAAAGTAGTGCACAGGATTCCGCGGCATTACTATTTTCTCTCTCTTTTCCTGGCTGATATTTATTTGCTAATACTTTATAAATAGAAAGAACAATTTAAAACGTGTATACAAATAATAATAGTCCCGCAGTGGACTGATCGTTAAGACACTGTTCGCAGCAGATCATCGAAGTCAAGCATCACTGGCTGCGGTCAGTGTGCGGGTGGGTGACCCCTTGGATCAGACTGTGGTAGGGACCGAGGATGTTCGGTATGGGTCCTCGTTAAACTGTGCTACCGTAAAGTGCTCGACTTCGCGCGCAGGTCGTCGGGCTACCGAAGCGGGGGTGCCATCCCCTCCGCAGAGGATCAAAATTGCGATGGCATGTCTTCGGATCATCCTCCGGGATGTTTCCAAGACCATCGCCAATAGCCCATTGTGAAGCTCTAGTGCGACGTAAATTAACAGCAACAACAAATAATAATAAAGTTTTGTGCCTGTTTCTTTCATTCCAGCCCTTCAAAGATACCAAAAATTAATTTTAGAGATTATAAGGGAGACTATGATGCCATTTAGTAGGAACAACACCAGCTATCGACACTATTCATAGCAACATCGAAATGTGATTAAAAATGACAAGATTTATCGCGATTATGATTGATAACTGTAATTACAGAGTAAGATAATTTCGATAACATAGCATATCAAAAAGATATCGCGAATATATGATAATTACAGAATGCAATTTTATTGTAAGTAATACTATAGTCTCTGGCTAAATTATTAGACTCACTCTATGATTTTATGTAAAATCTTAATTATCTGGCGATACTATACAGCTTTGTTGTTTTTACGAGACTGAAACAGCTTTGCACTTGCTTACGTCTGTGTATCAATGGGTTGAATTAGACGATATATCATACAAATTCGACGATTGGATAAATTAAAGGATATATTATATAAATATAGAATATTTATTACATCAGGTATTATATCAGTATATTTTAATAATTACATCAAATAATTAGACACACTGTAGTGTTTTAATAATTGCATGTTTTGCACAAGTTTATAGGCAATACTTTTATATTTAAACATACAGGTAATAGGTTTTTATTCAGGATATTTTTTATATGCTTCCTATTTGTATTTATTTTGAACGTATTGCATTGCAATGTTGACCCATTGATATACGAACGTAAACAAGTGCAAACCAGTTTCAGTCGCTAAAAACAGTAAGGCTGTATAGTATCACCTGATAATTAAGATTTTACGGAAAATCTTATAGTGCGTCTAATAATATGTCCAAGGACAGTATATATATATATATATATATATATATATATATATATATATATATATATATATATATATATATATATATATATATATATATATATATATATATATATATATACGAGGGTTGTAAATTAAATAGTGCCAACTTAACCTTGAAACTCACAAAAGGGCGCGCATGCGTAAATAGGGTATGGGTGCGGTGAGGTGGGGCTGTTGTCGATGTGTAGAGTGTAAAAAAACAGTCGATTAGCTTAGAAGGGTAGTTGTTGCCTGGCGTTGAAGTGAGGAGTTTCGTTTCCATCGCTCTAAAGCATGTTGTGAAAAGGCTTAATGACGAAAAAAGACGAGATGCTTCAATCCATCGTGCTACTGTCCTATATGGTAAAGCATTTGCTCCAAAGGCTTCCACTAATCCTCGATAGCATTCTGTTGCATTTTTGTCACGGGCAACCTCGATTGTAAGCCACGACCGCTGATCACCTTTTGAAAACATGCTTTAGAGCAGTGATTCTCAACCACTGTGCCGCGGCACTTTTGTGTGCCGCCGAATTCTTAAAATGTGCCGCCAAATATTAGAAATGATACAATAAAAATTATAATGCTTTTTCAAGTAGAAAATTTATTGATCATTAAAATTATTAATTATCAAAGGAAAGCAAGCTGAATATCAACTTTCAAACTTAAATAAAAGCTAATAATTAAAGTAAGCTATGCAATCAAAGGTTATAAAAAAAACTAACAAAAAATAAGCTAACAATTAATAATCAGCAAAAACACTAGTTGACAAGAATTAATAACCAGCAAAAACACTAGTTGACAAGAATTAATAATCAGCAAACAAAACTAGCTATAGAAAACAAGCAAACATTTAATAACCAGCAAAAAACATAAATAACTGTTACTAACTAATAAAAAATTAGTCGAAAGAAATAATTAATCCCTTAATAAATGTGCTTTTGTAGTACATATTATTTTATTTCACATTCAAAATTATTATCACAAACTATTTAACACAGTGTATTATAGTTAAGTAAATAACTTTTAACCTAATTTTTTTCATTGTGTGCCGTCAAATTTCGAAATCGTTAAAAGTGTGCCGTCACAAAAAAAAGGTTGAGAATCACTGCTTTAGAGCGATGGAAACGAAACTCCTCACTTTAACGCCACACAACAACTACCCTTCTAAGCTAATCGACCTTTTTTTTACACTCTACACATCGACAACAGCCTCACCTCACAGCTCCCGTATCTAATTTGCGCATGCCCGTCCTTCTGTGAGTTTAAAGGTTAAGTTGCCACTATTTAATTTACAACCCTCGTATATATATATATATATATATATATATATATATATATATATATATATATATATATATATATATATATATATATATATATGTATATTAATAATAAAATAATATAAAATAGAACATTATTAATGGGAAAAAGCGCAAGTCTTCCTCAGGACACATCTTTATCTATAATTTCATGCGATATTCCTGAACAATTATCCTAAGATAAAAATTATTTTTTTAATGTGTCGATAAAAAATTTTATGTATATATATATATATATATTCAGATAATATATATTTTTATACATACATATTTATATATTATTATATATAATTTTATGTATATTGCGGGATATTTATTATAAAGAAAAAATATTAAAATTAAATTCACAAGATAAGGAAAGTGCTGCAAGAAAATATAGATTTGATGGAATTTCTAAGGGAGAGGATCAATTCAGAGAAGATGTTAAAATAACAACTCTGTTGGGTGATTACTCTTAAGAAAGTACAAGATTTGAATAAATCTCTAAACTGTTTTAGTAAAACGATGAAATAAACAAGCCGGCGGAGAAAAAAATATTTATACGGGGAGAGGGCAAAAAAATTCTATACTAATAAATTTTTTCATATTTCTCAAGAAATGCGTGAATCATTTTATAACTTCAGAATTGTTTAGATTCTCATACTTATCAATGTTTAAAGGTTTGAGGGACCAACAGTAAATTGCAAACGGAATTTTTGAACACCCTATGCCAAAAATGTAGCAATAAATTTGTAACTTGCAACAATTATTTTGCTTATTACATGCAATAATTGCACAAACGTTTCTACTCCTAGCTTTAATATTTATTAAAATATAGACATTTTTATAAAAAAAAAAAAAAAAATAAATTTTCTCTTACGTTTTATTTTACTATAACTTTAAAAATATCCATTATACTTAAATGGCATTTTTAGACTCATTAAAATTAAATTACAAAAATATTGCCTTGATATTAGAGAAAATTTTTTTAATAAACTTATGAGTAATTAATGTAGAAATAATGTACTTTGTAATTAATAATGTACTTTGTAGTAATTAATGTACTTTGAAAATTGTTTTAAACTTTTTAAATTATTATGTTATTCAAATCGAACTATTTTTATTAGTTGTTAAATGCGATTCTTTACTAAATTACGAAAAAAGGTTTTTTTCAATTTTCTTCCCGCATACGCAGTATAAAAAAACTACTTTAATTTTTCATATCTTGTTACGTTTTCAATATTTTTTTACCACGTTAATATCAACTTGCCTTCGTGTATGTCTGTTCGAGTGGAATTTTGTAATCGATTTTAAACTACAGTACACTCTCGATTATCCGTGCGCGGATTATCCGGTTTGTGGATTATCCGTGCTCATTTCGGAGTCACAGGAAAAATATAAAGAGAAACATTTTAAAGATTAAAAAAATTTTATTCATGAAGTTATAACACTACCAAATTTTTGGTTGCAATATTCGTTAGTGGATTGAAGTATATGGAATATCAGCAGCATGGTCAAAGGTAAAATCGTCTACTTTATCACGATCTTGGAGAAAGATAATATCGCTTGATGAGCAATCTTCTTCAGATGTTCAAGAAAAATATGATAACAGTATTCTCGAACAAGCAAAAGAAATCTGAGGTTTCGAAATTCTTGACGAAGAAAATTTTGAAGATTGGTTTCAAAGTGATGCATGTGAGCGTGACTTCCAGTATTTGAAAGATGAAGACATCGTTATGTTGTTAAATCAAATAGTGATGATAGTAACTAAAGCAGAAGATGTAGTAAATGAGCGAAATACAATTTCTATTTCTGCTGCTCTGTGGAAATTTTAATAGATTATATGGGAGGATTTGATTACGGTGACATTACTGCGGTTCGTAAAACATATGACGAAGACGCATTACACAATATTTTAAAAGGAAAATTCCTAGTTTGATGTTATACAGCATGCAAATGTCAGTAATTTTTATATTTTTTGTACTGATATTGATTTTTTCTCCAATTAAAAGAGTTTTCGGATTATCCGTGTTTTTCGATTCTCCGTGCTCCCTGTCCCGGTGATTAACCCGGATAATCGGGAGTGCACTGTACCTTCTCGGCTTGCTACAGACTTCAAATTTGGCACATAGCTCAGAATTGGAAGACAAATGAAGAGAAAGAAGACATACAAAGTAAAATAAAATGAAAGAAAAATTTATATTTTCGCGATTGTCTTTTGTTGTCGATTCGATTATTTCAAATGAGTGTCACATGTCAGTTGAAAAGTTATGTGTACAGTTAGTGAAAAAATTGTGATTTTGGAAGTGAGTACAAAAAAAAACCAAAATAAAAATATTTTTAAAAACCACGTTTTTGTCGTGGAGAATAATAATGAAAAAACAAAAATTTGAAAAACGATAAACGTGGTGAGCATGAAATACATAACAGTACATATACGCATACATATACACATTTTCTTACTCATACACATGTACAGCCACATGCACATGCGTGTACACAAACATATTCCGCATATACTTCCACATTCAGATACAATTACAGTTATACATACACATATTCTCATGAGCGCACATACACTCACATATCGTAAGAAAATATGTATATGTATGTGTATATGTACTGTTATGTATTTCCTGCTCTCCACGTTTTTCGTTTTTCAAACTTTTGTTTTTTCATTATTATTCTCCACTACAAAAGCGTGGTTTTTAAAAATACTATTTTTTTTTTTTTTTTTTGTACTCACTTTCAAAATCTCAATTTTTCTACACACTGTGCACGAAGCTTTTCAACTGACATGTGACACTCATTTGAAATAATCGAATCGACAACAAAAAACAATCTCGAAAATATTAAGTTTTCTTTAATTTTATTTTACTCTGTATGTCTTTTTTCTCTTAATTTTCTTGCATTGTCATCCAATTCTGAACTATGTGCCAAATTTGAAGTCTGTAGCTAGTCGGGAAGTTAGTTTAAAATCGATTACAAAATTCCACCCGGACAGACATACACGAAGGCAAGTTGACATAAAAGTGGTAAAAAGAAAGAAAACAGAAAATTTACGTAAATAAATTCGAACCGAAATTTAAATGGTTAAATTTGCTTCGTCAATAGTACGTAAAATACACAGAATCATTTTTACTAAATCTAAATAGTAAATATTCATTCGTCAATCTTACCGAAAGGTAGTTGGTAAAATCCATTCCGTTAATATTACGCAAAATATTTTACTAAAGCTTTTTTACAAAATATCTAAATGGTAATAATATTCCGTCAATAATACGTACAATTTACGTATAAAGCTTATTGACTTTACCAATTTATCAAAAATTTACGTTTAATTTACGTATCATGCTACATGGGTAGCTGTCTGTGCGAGAAATAACCATTCAAATGGGTATTAGAAATTTCTAACCAATTGAGTTGAAAATTATTCCATTGGCAAAATTTCACTGGTAATTATTAATAATAATCGGTAACTGGTAGTGAATAACTCTGATTTATTATTCACTTAAGCAGACTTTCTTAGTTATTGTTAAGGATAACTGGCGATTAAATATTAAATGATTATTATAGATATTAAATGATTAATAACATTGATCGTGTGTAACGATCAGTGTCATTTAAACTTACCGCTAATGCTAAAACAGACCTTTTCCTGACCTTCAGCTTCATTTATTTTTATTTTTTATTTATTTATTTTTGGGCACAGAATATTTACATATGCATGTTTACACTGTGATGATAACTGTTAATACATATCTTTGGTAGAAATATTTTTTTAACAAATTTATGAACTGAGAACTTATAATTTTTTAAAAAGTTTCGCCATTTTCGAGCAAAAAATCTTTCATAATTCAAAAAGTATTCCTGGTACCGCTAAAACAACTGATATAATTTCAAATATCCCCGAAACATTTAATAGCGATATCATAGATAGTTTCTTAGAAAGGTAGATGTAGAAAAGTAGTAGTTTGTTGCTCCACTTACTAGAAAAATATCCAAGTCAATGAATAATTTTTACAAATTATTATGATTTTTTTTAACACTTTGTTTGTACATAGGAGGAGTAACTTTTTAAGTATTAAATAATTAGATAATAATTTTTTTCCAATTTTCACAAAACTTTCTATTTTTTTTTCTTCCTTATTTACGTTTTGCCCTATTTTCAGAACTAACAGAGAAGACACTGGCAAAAGATAGGCTAAACTTTACCTAACAGACACGAACAACTGTTGCAAACTTACTGCAGTAATAAAAATAGCCAATCATTCGCAAAAAAAAGCGTAATTTCAGTTGCTGATAGAGCCTTCTAAAAAAAAAAACTTAAATATTTAATCTATTTGTCCGTTCTGCAGCCCCTGGCCAAGTTATTAGACGTACTCTAAGATTCTATGTAAAATAATTATCAAGTGATACTATACAGCTGTATTGTTTTTAGGAGACTATTTGCACTTGGTTACGTAAGTGCAGTGTTTCCCAAAGTGTACGCGTACCCCTAGGGGTACGGGAACAGTTGAGCGGGCGTACGCTCTCTTATGCGAAATAGCTTGCAACAAACGAAAATTTCACAAAATTTTTTTTGAAGCCAAAGCTAGCCATGAAAATTTACGATTACGTTTTTTACTATTGGCTATTTTTTGCAGAGTTAACAGTTAATAATTAGGGGTATCGACAGCCAGTTGTGATTTTCAACTTTTGGCCAATATTTTTTACAGTAAAAAATACATTCATTTTGTATTAGTGGTACACAGCTTTACTGAAAATTTCGAAAGGGTACACAAAAGTCATAAGTTTGGGAAACACTGCTTTAGTATACCAATGGGTTAAATTAAACAAGATAGATAATATAAATTTGACGATTGGGTGATAGGTTATATAAATATAGAATAATTATTATGTCAAACAATATATTAGTATATTATAATAATTGAATTAAATTATTAGACGCGCTGTAGTTTTTTAATAATGACATGATTTGCAAGAGTTTATAAGCAATACTTTTATATTTAAATATGCATGTAATGGGGTTTTTATTCAAGCGATATTTTATATACTTCCCATTTGTATTTATTTCTAACATATTGCATTACAATGTTAACCCATTGATACAGGAGCGTAAGCAAATGCAAACCGGTTTCAACAAAAACAATACAGCTGTATAGTATCACCTGTATAATTATAATTTTACATGGAATCTTATGCTGCGTTTAATAATATGGCCAGGGAATGTATATTCTGTATGGAGAAATGATACGTTTAGTTTAAATTTTATCTCTTTTTTTCCAAATTTAAAAAGACTTTAAAAGTGGCTTTTTTTTTTTTATTCGGGAAAATCCTTCGAAAAATTCCCCCAAAAACTTTGCGTAGAACTCTAAGAATATTATGAGGAAGAATAAAACCACTTATTTTCGGGAGTGACTGGTATTTCCATTATCCCATAAGAATAATTGATTCTTATTTGTGTGTGGGGGGGAACTAGAGGTTATTCGCGAAATTTGTCTTTGATCCCCCCTAAGATCAATCGGTGAATCCTTTTTTGTTTTGAGAAGGAAAGACAAATATGTCTTCACCATCCTCATCCGATTCTTAATCCTCCCACGTGTGGTCGTCCTCCCTCTTGCCCCTACCTAAGTAGAAAAAAAGTAATAGAGGAAAGGGGAAATTCGCCTCAGAGGGAAAAAGAAAGAAAGGGAGAAAATCGCCGGGAGTATAAAAATGAAATCATGCATCTCATCCGTAGGGGAAAAGAAAGGGAAATTCCCAGTGGACCCCACAGAGGAGCTGTTTTTCTTCGTCAAGTTTCTCGGATATTCCTAATTTATCTTCATCGAAAAACAAAAATAAGCAAATAAAAATCGAAAATTCCAGCGGATTTCTTGGTAATTCACTTTTATTTTAGAACAACGGCGATATCTTGAGCTTTCTTTCTTTTTTTCTGTTTGCCTAACTTTAAAGACGCTTAACAACAACCAAGGAAAATTCAGATTGTTCTAAAATTATCGGATGAGATTTTAAGAACTGAAGAAAACTATAAATTTTGACATATTCTTTACAAATAAAAAATTGGAAAACAAAAATTGAAATCATTTATCTTCATCGAAATTATTTTCATCGAATTTATCTTCATCGAAAAACAAAAATAAGCAAATAAAACTCGAAAATTCCAGAGGATTTCTTGGTAATTCACTTTTACTTTAGAACAACGGCGATATGTTAAGCTTTTTTTTTTGCTTGACCTAACTTAAAGACGCTTAACAACAGCCAAGGAAAATTCAGATTGTTCTAAAATTATCGTTTGAGATTTTAAGAACCGAAGAAAACTATAAATTTTGACATGTTCTTTACAAATAAAAAATTGCAAAAATGAAAAATGAAATCATTTATCTTCGTCGAAATTATATTCATCGAAAAACAAAAATTAGCAAATAAAAATCGAAAATTCCAGCGGATTTCTTGGTAATTCACTTTTACTTTAGAACAATGCTGAGCTTCTCTTTTTTTTTTTCGGACTAAGTTAAAGACGCTTACCAACAACCAAGGAAAATTCAAATTGTTCTAAAATTATCGTTTGAGATTTTAAGATTCAAGAAAACTATAAATTTTGACATGTTCTGTACAAATAAAAAATTGGAAAACGAAAAAGGAAATCATTTATCTTCGTCGAAATTATCTTCATCGAAAAACAAAAATTAGCAAATAAAAATCGAAAATTCCAGCGGATTTCTTGGCAAGTCACTTTTATTTTAGAACAACGGCGATATCTTGAGCTTTTCTTTTTTACTGTTTGCCTAACTTTAAAGACGCTTAACAAACAACCAAGGAAAATTCAGATTGTTCTAAAATTATCGTTTGAGATTTTAAGAACCGAAGAAAACTATAAATTTCGACATGTTCTTTAAAAAAAAAATGGTAAGCGAGAATTGTATTGTAAACAAATTGGTCAAATGAAAAACCTATTTTATGTAAAATAATCTCTAAACCAGTAGCGATGCTTCAACCTGTATCGAAATTCTAAAGAATTCTTGATCCTTCATTACAGAAACGACATTACATCCTGCACTTCTCCGCTTACTTTTAAAAAAAAATCAACCAACAAACTAGAAAAAAGTAAAATTATTCTAAAATTAGTTATGTAACGGAAAAGACTTCTGTAATTTATCATGATTTTTTAAATTTTTTTTGTTTTTTAGAAAAACTGTGCATTTGGAATATAGGGGAGAGTGGGGTCAATTGTAACAGGGTAAGATTGTAACAGGGCAAAAATTTCGAGTGTCGGGTTCTAGATTTGGTTCCTAAGTGGCGCACAAGGTGTATTTAATAAATCTACATGCACACCACTGCTGGCAACCATTTTTATGTACTTTTAAAAGAGTTACATCACAAAAGATATTTTCACGCTACGTAAGTACTATTTTTGGTATTAGAAAATTACATTGTAACAAAGTAATTTTGTTTAAACAAATAAAAATTATTAACCGAAATTGTAAGTGGACACCTTAATTAACATTTCAAAAAAAATTAATTTTGTTTATTAGCTAACGTTGTTTTTAACAAATGAAACTGAAATGGCGTCTTGGGGACGATTGCAACAACAAGTAAAGGGACGATTGTAACAGCTGAAAATAAATAATCTTATGTTTACAAACCATTACTTAACTCTTTAAGAACCACCAATAGTTTCCTATATCATTTATATTATGTTGCATGTGCATTAAATTATTTGTCACCTTTCCTAGCATAAATTAAAACTTTTAACCCCTTAAAGTTAAAAGTTTAATCCTTTAGGTCTGTGCTCATAACTATTTTTACTCCTAAAACATCACTACCATTTCGATCAATAAAAAAATATATCACAACTATGATAATATGTATAATTAACTATGTTTTAGTGGAATTTATAAACTGTTACAATTGACCCCGTAAGTGGGGACAATTGTAACAAGTGCACGACTGTCAAAAATTGTTAATAACTAATATAATAACATTTAAAATAAGGTATTTATTTTTTTTCCAGTAGAGGATAGTCTACTTTATTCGTCTGTCAATTAATACTAATGATATATTGGATTTTTTGTTAGTTAAAAATAGTTAAGTAAAAAATGTTACAACTGACCCCACTCTCCCCTACTTTAAAAAGCATGAAAATGAAAAAAGTTGTGTATGCAGATTGGTTAAGCCAAAACTTTATTTTAAACAAATTGGACCTTAAACTCCTACCAAATTTTATTGTATTCCTGATTATTCAGAAATACTGCAATTCATCTTCCTGCGAGCACTTGATGCGTTTTAAACACTAGAAAGACTGAAATACCTTATATTGCTCAAAAGCAGTCGAAATGACTACATTGTGAAAGAATAACTAATGTATAAAGAAATTTGTTTAAAATTAATTTTTAATATTTTTGATGTTATTTTCAGTTCTATAATAAGTTATTAGTAAATATCAACAATTAAAATAATTATAAAAGTCACAAAATTCTAAAAAAAAATGTGTCATCCTTGTTTTTCTAATTGAAATGAAAAAGCAGTCAAAATGACCTCCTTAGGAAATCTAGTGTTAAATCAACAACTGAAAAGTCAACTTTAGAGTTAGTTCTAATTCAAATTTTTATTAAAATACACTTAAAATGACACATTTCCTGACAATGAACTCGAATGATATATGAGCCACTAGACGGCTAGGCCCCCTACACGCTAACGCTCACCAACCCCGAATGATTGTGTCGCTATAATTTCTGTTTCTGGAAATAAAACAGTTTAAATTATTCAAATAAAAATATGTGTACTAAAAAGACACTTGACGCGTCCCAAGTATTTTCCTTGTGATACTAAGATTTATAAGTATCATTTTTTTAAGTAATATTTTTTAAATAACATTTGAAATTAAAAGTATATTGTTTTAACAAATTAAATTTGGAGAGTTTGCAACTGTAATTTAGTATTTTTGCTTACCAAACTAACATATGTATATTTTTAATTCAATTTTTGTATTCATCCCGTTGTGTATGTTAAGTTCTAAATTTATCGAATTTCTTTAACAGTAATTCATAATAGTATATTAATGTAATTTGCACAAAAAATAATACATGTAAAACGGTTTATAAGATCTGACACAGATATAAATAACTTTATCTTAACATGTCACGTAGAATTACATTATTCAAATAATAGTAACACTAAAAACAATCCTCCTATACCCTTAATTTAGAAATCAAACAAAATGAAAAACATAATAATAACATTACGGGTAATTTTATTCTTTAAATTTGAGAAACAAAAATATTTATAGGAAAACAATAGCTTGATGATTTATATCAATTTTATGCTGATGAATATGAAAATTAAAGTTTGAAAACTGGATCCTACCATGTGATTTTCCAGCCAATAAAAATGTTTTGAGAACAATGGAAAACTGCCATGTTTGTCAAAACCATCAAAGAAATATGATTCCATGGATCAAGATGCAAAACATCGTTTGCTCTTTATCATCTTATGTAGAAAATTTAACCATAAAAATCAGGAAAATATAAATACAATTAATCTTTATGTAACTTTAACGTACTCCAGCGTAACATCATTGTTTCATAACTTATATGTTTAGTAATGTTAAAAAAAATTATAACAGTTAATTAAGTTTATTTTAAAATTTGTTCTAAAGTCTATAAAACTAAATTTCGTATTGTTTTGGAAAGCAAACAAGTCTTATTTTAAATTCCTAAATATAGTTTCCATGTATAAAATTAAACTTTTTTTGTCAACCAAAATTATCTATAAACTATAATGTATGACATTATAAAATACATTAATTTGAAGTCTCAAAAATGTTAGAATAAAAAAGATTTTCGGGTATTTTCATATTTTTTAAAATGATATAAAACAATTTTAACTGACAGTTAATTTTAAATATCGTTTGATTTTGTCAACTTGCATGGCTTCTTATTGTTGTTAGTGCTTGCGTAGTTATCAGTGGTTGTTATACTTAAAGATATTAACTTTCGATAACATAAATACATTGTATCTATTGAATTGTACATATATTTATATATACATTCCTTGTACATATACATACATACAATATATAAATTACGCTACCATCGGTCGTTATAATTAAAGCTGTTCAATTCAGATAACTTACGTACAATGTATATACTGCATTAAACATAGAAGTACATCTGTTGTATATAGAAAAATGCATATATTATACATTTGTAAAATAAATCAATATAGTCTTTGCACAATATGATTCATTGTATGTATCCGTACATACAATAGATGTACAGTGCACTAAAAAAGACGGACCATCCAAAATAATTTAATCTAATCAATCATCTTCAAGTTCTCATTTTTAATGGTTCAAGGAGGTGACCTCGAATACGCTAATTAATTAGTGCAGACGATATTTTAAGTTACGAAATCAGATACAAAAATCAAATTTCTGACCCACAAAATATATAGCATAATCTGGGAAATGCGGTCCCCATAACTTGGTCAGAAGAGTTGTCCAAAGTTTGGACTTACTTTTTGCTTAGTTCGCAATATCTCGAGAACTTTTAAAGCGAATTGAAAAAAAATTTACGCAAATTTGCCCAAAGTTTCAAAGTTTACCCGAAGATAACTCATTGAAAAAATTTAATTTTAGTATATATTTATTATTATTTTAGTTAATAATAGTCGAAAACATGAGTTGTAAGGCCTAAAATTTTTTCATCATTGTTCAGTATGTAATTTTACATGGCGAAATAGAAATTTTGAGCGAAGTTGGATGAATAGTTTCTGAGAAATCGAATTTTAAATTAGTCGTATATTTAAAATTTGATTTCTCAGGTACAATTCAACCGATTTCGCTGAAATTTTGTATACTTCACAATGATGTAAAAAATTGCATAAATTTCAATTCAAACTTTTTTCGATCATTATTAAATAAAGTAATAAAAATTTTAAGTATATGCTAAAATTTATTTTTTCCATAGAATTATCTTGAATAAACTAATTTTATAAGTGTTTGCAAAACGTTTTCAGTTCGCTTAAAAAGGCGAAATATGAAAAAAGTAAAATTAACATTAAGGGGTCTAAACCTAGGAGTGCTTTCCTGATCAAACTATGGGGATCAAATTTTCCAGATCACGGCTATCCCCTATATTTTGTGTGATTTCGTAACCTAAAATATTGTGTGTACTATTTAATTGACATATTTGAGGTCACCCTCTCAAACCTTTAAGTTTGAGTCCTAGAACGTAAAGATCCGATCATTAGATCAAAAGTTATTTAGGATGGTCCGTTTTTTTGGGTGCTCTACCCATATATGCATCCTATGTATGTATGTACATACATAGATTTATTGTGCATTCATATATTTTACATACATACATTTGTCATGCATTTTTAGGGTCAAGAATTTACATCAGTCGTTAAAATGCTACTTTTATTTAGAGACAGGACGTTTGTGTCTTATCTTGTAACTTAAAATATCGTCTGCTTTAAATAATAAGCATATTTAAACATAGGTCTTCTACACGAACGATCCTTTAAGAACGATCCGATTATTAGATCAAAAATTATTCGGAATGTTTACTTTTTTTTTTCACTGTACATGCGTTTATTTTACCAAAATTTCTTGTTTTTCACGTTTATTTATATGAAATTTTTACAATTTTTTTTTTACATTCTTAGGCGTGAGCTGAAATTAGTTTTCATTTTTCTTCCATTTGGTGTGATCTATTTTAATCTTTACTTTAGATCATCATATTACACGCTAAATGAAGGAGTGTTTTAAATGAATCGTTTTGCTTCCTATAGGCGTTGCCTCTGGATTAAAAAATGTAATTAGTTCTAGGTATAGGTGTGGAAGAAAGCGAATTAGAACTAGGCCAAACGGAATCATCAAAGTTATTTGAATTTAATTTACTTCGGTGATTTGAATCAGTGACTGATATGAATCACTTGTCGATTAAAATCCCTTACTGATTCAAATCACTTGCTGATTCGAAAACCTTATTGTGAATCGCGATTTGAAACTCTATTCGAAACTTAGATAACATGGTTCAAATCAGTGATTTTAATCAAATTATTATTTGGATCAATGATTTGGATACTAATTTTAACAACGCAACTCAATGAATCAATGGAAAATCCAATGATTGAAATCACAATTCCACTATCATTATTCAATTATCGCAATTCAAATCAAGGGATTTGGATCTGTGATTCGAATCACTTTTTTGAATCACAGAATCAATACCCAACTCTAGACCGAATTGGTTCTTCCAAAACTGACGAAAACAATTCTTAGAGAACACTATTAAGCCCAGCACATGAACGGTAAAAAATAAGATTTCTGGGTTGTTACTTCTGATTTAGCTTGAAGAATACGTCAATCTATATTATTATTGTATTTTACAAAATGATTTGCACGTCTTAAATCATTTAACTTTAGCTAAAAACATTAAAAAAAACTGACATGGCAGCAATTTATTTGTGCCATTTATATTGATTTCCTTAAAACGATTACAGAATTTATAAAATACAGGAAAATCTTTCGAATTCGCGATCGCAACGAACTATAGGGGGCGTTGTTGTGTGAGCCGCTTACCTGCGATTTCTATATGAACCGTCATTCAGTTACTCTGGAGACGTCGTTAACGTAGCGTGTAGCATTGCAACGTTCCTTCTTTATTGTGGCTAATTAAATTTAAAAAAGAAAAATGCTTGATATTCTTTCTTCTGCAAACGAAAACTAAATGGTATCTCTTTTTATTAGAGAAGGAATATCCAAAACGCATCGGAAAAATATTTGTACATTAACAGAAAAAAATATGTATATTTCTTATAAGAGTTAAAACCTAATTTCCCGAGAAATAGTATTACTAAATTTAATGATATAACATGAAAGGCCCATTTAAACTTTACATTCTATAGTTTTAAGAATCATATTACTTCAAAAATTAAAATGAACAAAAAGTATACATAAGCCTCATAATTTTATGAAATTTAATTTTGTAAGCAAAGTTTTTTGACAACAATTTTTATCAAAAAATTTCAAGTTTCAATAAAAATCATTATTTAGAAACTAAGAAACGTAAAATTAAGAATGCTGACGAAACAAAAACAAAAAAAAACAATTCTTTTTTGTCGCCATTTTTAGTGCTACGAAAATTCGTCTTTGGGATTTGCCAAAAACAAAACAAGAAGCAATTTTATTTTTTCAGGAGGGAAATATTTTACCGAAAAAATGAAAATGTACCAATTCCCACAACATAAAACTTTATCTTGGTAAACGTACGTTTTGGAAATGTTATTTCATTTGGAATCTTATTTATCAGAGTTCATATGGCGATATGATTGTTTTGAATCTATGCTAAACTCTATATCGGCTCATTTTCCACCAAAATCCGATTGACTATTTTGATTTTAAATAAAGTGTTTTATTTTATGAATTGTCGCAAAAATTTTAAGTGTAGATTGGCGGCACTTAAAAACCGCCAAATCTGTAGCGGCGGTGGCGTTAATAAGTAAGTACCGAATTTTTATTCCATACTTTTCTGAATGATATTACTTCAAACATTGGAATATACAAGAAGTATACATAAACACATAATGTTATACCATTTAATTTTTCAGAAAAAGTATTTTGAGAGCAATTTTTATCAAAAAATTATAAACTAAAAAACGGAAAATAAAGAATTCTTAGGATAAAAAAACGATTTTAAGAATTCTTTACATTGAAATAAAAACTTTCATATTGTTTCTTTTTTTATTATTCTTATAGTTCTTAATCAGACGTAAAAAACCATTCTGTAGAGAACCAACATCAAATGAAAAAAAAAATATTTACAAGCAAATTTTTTATTGTAAAAATCATTGCACTTACCTGATTTATAATTCCCGGAGAATTCCAAAATGATAAGTTCCTTGTTTGAAAACTTTATTCTCAAATAATATAAGCATAGTTTATCCCTTCATTACTTTTAGATAACATACTACACAGTAAAATTTTATAATTGATATGAATTTGAATATGTAGCTAAAAACAGAATAGCTGAATTCTAGTTGAAATTATTCCTTCAAAACAAAATAATAATTTCCAAGAAAACGATTCAAATTTATTAATAATCAGCACAAATGAATCTATTTCAAGTAGTTCGGATGATTCTTTATTGTTGTTTTACGAATAATAGATACAGAAATATATACTGTTCTATAAAGAAGAACAATATTCTATAACTACATATTATACAGTTCTGTGCATATTCTGAATTCTTATTTATTCATTGGAATGACGAAAGCAATGCTGATTTCACTTTAATTTGTAATGAATTGAAGACAGAAAAAATTATTTTACCGTAATGCACACAATCTGTAACAGCAAGTTATCATGAAATTGGAAGTTATGTTGTTGGTAATAGAAAGGTAAAAATTATCCAGAAATTGTTCTTCAAATGCTTGGCGTGTTCTGCTTCAATGTTTGGCATGTTCTGATTAGTTTTTTCAAGAAGTTCTACCTTTTCCTTAGGGAAATTTTGCTTCTTATTTGCTGCTAATGAAATGGCGTCCGTCGTTGCCAATGGTTTTGTGGGAACTAATGTCCGATATTTTCAGTCTCCCGCTAGATGGCGTACTCGAGCGTTGCGATCGCGAATTATTAAATTAAGTTCAAATACAAATCTCAATAGTAAAAGAAAGTCGAACCTGTCTATTAAACTTAACAGAAGAGTTTAGCGGATATTTTCGAAATAATATTCTGGTTTTAGAATCGTGTAATAGTTTAACTATTCCATATACATTTCTGAAAAATTCAAAAAATGGCAAAAATTTGAAGTTAAACGGCAAAAATGGAGAATATAATGATTCAAATCGCAATTCCACAATCATTATTCAAATCAAGTGATTTGGATCAGTGATTCGAATCAATTTTTTGAATCACCGAATCAATACCCAACTCTGGAACGAACTGGTTCTTCCAAAACTGACGAAACAAAGTCTTAGAGAACCCAATTATGAGCAGTGAAAAATAAGATATCCTGTTTCTGATTTAGTTTGTAGAATACGCCAATCGATTTTATTATTGTATTTTACAAAATGATTAGCATGTTTAAATCCTTTAACTTTAGCTGAAAACATTAAAAAAAAAAAACTAACTTCAAAGCATGGCAAATACTTTATTTTTGCCATTATATTGATTACGGACGATTACAAACAACTTAAAACGATTATAATAGAATTTATAAGATATAGAATTGTAAAATTAAGTTCAAAAACAAATCTCAATAGTAAAAGAATACCAAAAATGTCTCGTAAACTTAACAGAATAGTTTGACGGACGTTCCGGTATTCGAATATTCCGGTTTTTAGAATCATGTAATAGTTTAACTAATCCATACACATTTCTAAAAAATTCCAAACAAAAAATGGCAAAAAGTTAAACGGCAAAAATGGCTGATGAAAGATTTCGTTTGCACTTCGATTTCGGCCACATCTTTCAGAAAACGATTTTATCAAGTCGAGAATTCAGAGGGACAAGGGGCGGTCAAGATCGGGAATACTTCTGCTGAACGTGACGTCACGCAAGTCCACCATTATCGAACGATTAATGTTGAGCGAGAAAAGAAATATGTGCGTGACACTCCCCTCTAGATGTCGGTTTCGCATACAATGTTTAGACGGGAAACGAAATAATTAAGACTTTTTTTTGCGAGGGGGAGGGAGGGAGTTGGAATGAAATCGAATGTTGTTGTCGTGCGGCGTCCCCCTACGCATATTGTTACGATACACTGTTAGATAAAAAAAGCTGTTAAATTAAGTGAAAAGAAAAGATAACTCTCGTGATTCCTTCATAGCTGACAAACGATACGGGTGATAAAAATCGTTTGAACACGCCACGAGAATTCCATGCTCTTTAGAAAGCTTTTTTGAGAGACTGATTTTTCTTTCTATGCCTGTTTTTCACGGCCATCATAAGGGTGGGGCAAGTGGGCTATTTCCACAGCGCAACTGATAATCAAAAATAAATAATTCTAATAGCTTTAAAAACTTTTTTAAATTTGTTTTTTGTATTTTCTCCATTATTATCATGCATGCAATAATCTGAGAGTATCCTAAATGGAGGGATACGCTCAGTACGATATCCTAAGTGTTGGTATGTCTTAACACTACACATACCAACACTTAATTCATACCTATTTCTACCATAGAACTTTGTTTCTCGATTGAATGCATGAAATAGAGGTATTAGGAGGGAAATAAACTAAAAACTACTTTATTATAATTAAACAAAATAGTATTTTGCCAATTTTTATGTATTACAAACACAAAGAATAAGAATTTTTATTTCATTTGCTCAACGCATTTTTTTACATATACAGGGTGCTTCCATTTTGCATTTTCCGCAAACATATTTCTTCTAATTATTTCTATAATTGTTATAATTATACGAATATATAAGAATTATAATTCTTACAATTATTCTAACAATAAATATTATTTCTTCTAAGAACTTGTGCTGTCTTGATTGTTTCGACATTTTTCTGGGTAAAAACTAACAGTTAGTTAGAAATGAAATAAAGCTATCAACGTAAAATATTAGCTACTTACCAAAATATTTAGTTTTTGTCACTTTTTCTGACACAAAATTGCCAATCTAAAATTTTAGGTACTTTCTTGAAATTTGAATTCGCAGTCATTCTGATAGAACTAACAGCGCAACAGTCTTTGCAGAAATGTGCAATAAATCGAATGCAATACGCTGAACACGCATTGCATCGTCATTTCTGAGCCGATAACCTTATGAAGCAATAAATTGTCCTCCCGGTCAAATAACCGGTTGTGGTAGAAATGGTATGTGACAAGTATTATTCGAAACAAACAAAATACAAATAATAATAATAGAATGATAACCGTATATAATTGTTAGAAAGAGTCATGAAGTCAAATGTGCAAAAACGATAAGATGATAAGCGCATGTTCGATGCAAAAATTCTTTAACAGTCATTTTACCGGTTATGGTATGTTTAGTGCTAAGAAAACTCTATACCGGGGGAGAAACTTTTAATAACCAGTTATGTTTCATATCCATTGGTTATTCAAAATATAAATTTTAGAGAAAAGTGAATACCGGTAAACCATGAAGTTTTAAATGTTGAAAAATAAAATCAAAATGTACTAGAATGGGATACCTGCAAGTGACGTAGTGTGGGTATCTCGATCCTGATTGGTTGTTGAAACGTGGCATTTGCTTACGTTAGCAATTGCTCTTTCCATTCTATTTCGAGTAAGCCAAATCCGACAACTATCAATTCTCTTAAGTGACACATTCTATATTCTTTCACAAAGATTTCAATTCCTTCACTATATATTTACACAGAGACTTAACACAAAGACAGGCATGAAGGAACATAAACAAACTAATTATACATCGAAGTTGCCAAGTACAGAAAACAAAAACATATTACTTTTGCAATAAAATTCATGAACAAATAAAAAATATAAGTTAAGTAAATGAAGTAGAAGAGAAAGAATTATATTTCAACTAATTTGATGTGCGATACGGCTCTGTATTTATTTAACTTATAGTTAATTAACTTATAATTAATTAACTTATAGTTAATTAACATTATAACTTATGTCTATCCCTGTCTTTAAGATTCATTAGATATTTGCTGATATGATTAGATATATCGCTTTATGCCTATTTAAACACACACACTTTTAAAACTTATTAAATTTATGTAGATAGTGGATTTATAGTCAGTGAATATAAATAATGAAGAAAGATTTGTTATAACCGTAGTAACTAGTTAAGTATTTTATTTATTAGGACTAGTTAACTATTTTATTTATTACATTGTTTTTAAATAATATAAAATATTTATATGTTTTGTCAGCAGCTGTGGTTGGTACTTGTCAATAAATCAAAAAAAAATTCTGATTTAAATTTTTTCTTTTTTTAAAAAGCAATTTTTTTTCTAGAAATCAGGATTTTTGCTAATTCTTTATATACATAGCGATTTGATTTATAAACACTACGTAGAAATTACATTTGGCAGAAGCAAGTTTTAGAATTTTCCTCGATCTGCAATTCTAAATTTCTGTGTTAGGAGACACGGTCGTTTTAAATCCTTTATTCTAACTAACATATGTAAATAAAAATCTCCCCCTCAATTATGATTACTATGCGTAAATTATGGAACATAATTAAAACGAAAATATAGAAGTTTTTTTTTATCTTTTTATATGCTTTCAACCTCAATTTAACTTCGTCCTACAGAGCTCATCCAATAACCCAGCATTGTTTGTTACCTTTTAAGTTAATTGTGTGTTTATAAAATAGGGTATTAAAAGTAGCAAAAAAAATGTTTTTTAAATTCTCACATTTTATACTTCGAAAAAGGATTTTTGTGTTTTCAAATAAAAGTTTTTGCGTTTTCGTTAAGATTGTCTCTCTTACAAACTTATTTAAAATATCAGTGCAATATACACGGTTTGAGCTATGGGGGATATTTTATTTTATAGCCGTAGTTCACAACAGCCGACCCATATTTTGGGTTTAAAAGTACTTATGTTCAACTCAGTAGCCTTCTAACTTTGAACCCTCGTCCAGAAGACAAGGGAACACTTGGTTCAAGCATTGTGAGAAACTCACCTTTGTGGAGATCTTTCTGATGGAACTAACTCGCATTTGCCTTACATGAAAAGGAAAAATCGCAAAAACGTCCCACGGTTAGCCTGACTGACGGCAAGAGAACTCTAACCCATGATCCGTCTACCACTGAGTATATTTCACGTCAGAACTGTGGTCGGTGCGAGCCGGAAGCGAAATTTGTATTGACCAGCCATCGCTGGGATTCGAACTCGGTTCAACTCATTGGAAGGCTATATATGTTTAAATATAAAGTGAAAATTAAAAATTCTCTGTTATTACCTATTAATGTTTTCCATAAACAACTTTTTACAAACAAAGTTAATTTTCAAAGAGTCATTTAGAAGTATTTGTTGAAACGACCCATTTAAAATGTATGTAAAATTGATGTGTGTGTGTGTGTGTTACCGGCGAAGTTTGCAATCCGCCATTCTATAGAATGCCTAGGCATTGTATATAATGCCTAAAACTGGCCGGCAAAGTATAAAATACATCTCCGATTCGTCAAAATGTCATTCAAAAATGGCACATTCAAAACGTCATTCAAGCCTACCATGTTGCAACAAGTAGATTAATTTCTTATTTTTTATATGAAAATTTTGTTTCCCATAATAGGAAAGGCATAAATTTTGTTTTCCACAACTTTTTATTTTTCTTTACACATTTTGGTTTTTTAATGGCACTCTCAGTATTTTTTCAGAATAACATTTTTATTTTTGAGAAATGCATGTTACTGTGAATGACCGAAATCTGGAAAATGTCGATTTTCACCGGTGAATGTCAACAATCACATAGTCACTTTGGTGAATGTCCGAAATATTTATTACATCCGATTTGATATTAATTTATTCGTGGATATAATTACATTTATTCAATATTTTAATACTTACTGACGATAGATGACATTTTTTCGATATTTTAATACTTACTGGCAATAGATTAGAAGAAACATTAGCGTTCGGAGTATCGGGCAAATGTATACCGGGCAGTGGCACTTAGTATATATTTCAGACATTTACCAAAGGTATACTCATACTAGGTCTAGTTAAGTGCCACTGCCAGGTATACATTTGCCCGGATATATCCTACACTGATATTTTTTTAAGGTCAAGTTCCATTGCCCGGTATACCCTACACTGATCTTTCTTCTGATCCAGTGTTTCCCAAAGTGTGGTACGCGTACCCCCAGGGGTACGGGAACAGCTTTGCGGGGGTACGCGTTCTTTTGCGAAAGATCTTGTAACAAATGAAAATTTCAAAAAATTTCATTTAAAAACAAAGCTAGCCAAGAAAATTTACGATTACGTATTTTTCTATTGGATGTTTTTTGCGGAGATAACTGTTAATAATTAGAGGTGTCAACAGCCAGTTGTGGTTTTTTAATTTTTGTGCAATTTTTTATAGAAAAAAATGCATTCATTTTTTTTATTAGTGGTACACAGAGTTACGAAAAATTTAAAGAGGGTGCACAAAAGTCCCAAGTTTGGAAAACACTGTTCTAATCTATCGTCAGTAAATATTAAATTATCGAATAAATGTAATTATATCCACGAATAAATTAATATCAAATCGGATGTAATAAATATTTCGGACATTCACCAAAGCGACTATGTGATTGTTGACATTCACCGGTGAAAGTCGACATTTTCCAGATTTCGGTCATTCACAGTAACGTGCACATCATTTACATAATAACCTCATCAGTATGTTTTTGTTCATACCTTGCCTAAATAGCATTTGTCATTCTATAGAATGCCTAGACATTTTATACAATGCCTAGGGAAAGTATGTAATACTTCTCACATTTCATACTTTGCCTAAGAAAATCCGGCAATATATACAATGCCGGCGTTTCATACTTTGAGGGTAACATATACATAGCATAATAAATAAAAACAAAAAAAAACACGAAGAAAATTAAGAAAAACAATAAGTTTTATTTATTGCTCATAAGCTGCAAGTAAATAGAACTCATCAGACGCACTTCAGTAATGCAACAAGAACGCACTTTAATACCGAACTCCCCTAGTTACGCTTTCAGCTCACTCGCTTTATAGATTTCATTTCATGTTTTATTCTGTTTTTTCTTTATATTTTATTTTAGGTTTTTACGTGATATTTTTACTTTTTGTGTTCTATTTTATTTGTTGTCATTTTTTTGAAAAATTTTTTGAGTGCTTTTCACACCATTGTATTGATATATTTTGCTTTGGCTATAAAGATGCAATATTAGACAGCACTCTTTTTGGCGGATATAATCGTGTGGGCTGATGAAAAGATCATATCTTTTATTTTCCCGATTTTTTAAAAGACTTCTATCCTTTTTTTTTTCAGATTTTTTATTCCCTCCAGTCTATGTTATTTTTATTTTTATTATTAATTTTCTTTTTCCCCCTTTTTTCATTATTCTGTAATTTTCCTTTGTTTTATCTTCATTTTGAACTTATTTTATGAGTTCTATTTACTTGCAGCTTATGCGTAATAAATGAAACTTGTTGTTTATCTTAATTTTCCTCGTGTTTTTTTGTTTTAATTTATTATGCTATGTATGTGTGCATACATGTATGTGTGTATATATATATATATATATATATATATATATATATATATATATATATATATATATATATATATATATATATATATATATATATATATATGTAATAAAATAAATTCATACTCCCATCATGACCTTATAAAAAGGAAGAAAAAAGGTTCCTCAGTAAAAATTTATAGCCGGTATTAAAAAAAGAAGAATCTTCTTTCTGCAGAAAAATGTGGAGTGCAGACGATGATCCTTTAACCCTTTGTGTGTCGTTGTTCTCTCTTCTTGATCGATATCGTCCTGTCATGAGAGGAAGCTTCAACTTGTTCAACACCTGCCAACGAAATTTCCTTCTGCCTTTTGTCCTGCACGCAACTTGTTGCCCGCTTCCTGCTGCTGCCGTTCCTTCTCAAGTATCCATCGACTCATGAATATTTTAAACACTCACTGCCTTCCTTTAAAGAAGAAAGAGAGAGACACACACATGAAAACCATCTTTATTTATGCATGACTAAATCTTCTTCGCCCACCTTTAAAAAATACTTTTTCTTTCTTCTTCACAAATAGTTTTACTTTCAACGAAAAAGATGATGCCCAGATCCCGTTTAAAATGCCAGGTACAAAATGGCATCACATGAGCCGCAAATATATATATATATATATATATATATATATATTATGCTATATATATCTATATATATATATATATACATAATATATAGCATAATAAATAAATACAAAAAGGAAAAAAACACGAAGAAAATAAAAATAAAAAACAATAATAAGCTTTATTTATTGCGCATAAGCTGCAAGTAAATAAAGCTCATAAAATAAGTTCAAAATGTAGAGAAAACATGGAAAGAAATTACAGAACAATGAAAAAGAATATATATATATATATATATAGGGTAAACCAATCAGTGAAGGAACATTTCATATATATTGATTAAAAATAAGAATTTGAAAGTTTTTCTTTAAATTGATTGGTAACAATAGCTTACTGCCAAACAATAGAAAGTCATCTAGCAATGTTTTGGATTACCTGGTCAAATAGAATTCTCTGGAAAAATTTTTGAATTTGTTATTATCTCTGCAACACCTTGTTTCGTTGAAAAAATTATAAGGTGAGTGCTTGTATTTATATGTTTGAAGTGGAATTAATTGCATGTAATAGTCTTATTTTTCTCACTATGAAAAAGAGAATTAAAAATATAGTTATTGAAGTTACGTTTTATTTTTTTAAAGCACCATAGCATAATCAAGTACTGAGATAAGGGGGTGTTTATTCACTGGATCACCAAACGATGAAAAACCAGTGAAGGAACAAGTGTTCCTTTACTGGGTTTTTTTTCCCAATTAATGAAAATAAAATAAATTTTTGAATTTTTTTGTACTTTTAGTCACATTATACATCAAAATTCTGTTTAGAGACAAAAAACAACTTCTAACTAGTGAAGAAACAGGCATGTTCCTTCACTGGGAATACTTCCAGTGAATGAACAGTAATGTGTGAAATATGATTTTACATGACTCTAGGATAAGTACTTCTGCTATATAGAGGACAACCGAAATTTTGTTAAAAATTTTATGAATAATTCTTGAAATAAGTTCAAAATGTTAATTTAACCGCTTAATTTATGAAAAATTATAATTTGTATTTATTAATGGGGTGTGTAGTTACATCAAATGTTAGGCAACTTAATAAACTATGTTTACAAATCGAAAACTAATTAAATATAATCATAAAAATCTGAATAGAACATTTTTTCGCTGGCTTTTGCACCAAGAACTGATAATAAGTAATCATTATAGGATAGCAACGTGATTATATAATTTATAAAAACTACTTTACTATGTTAGATTTTAGAAGCAAGCTCCTCAACAAAAAACAGAGTTAAACAGAAACGATATTCAATTTCATCAGAAGCTTGAAAGGGAAATCCCTCAAGATATGTTGCAAATTTTTAACGCAGCATTGACTGAAGAGTCTAATATCGAAAATGTCCAAGAGCCTGTACTTTTTTCAATATGGAAGAAGTACGTATTAAAAGAAGACCATTTGGTTAACTTAGTCAAACTTAGGAACTGAAGATAGTATTGATAATGAATGCATCTTAGATATCGAATTTGAAATGAGTCCTCATGCTGATCATCTCTTAGTTGAAAAAACAAATGATTCTATAAGTAAAATCAGTACTTCTAAAGATGCTCTAGATACAAGTCAACAAGCGATGGATTTTCCTCACACTTCAAGACGCCTTTCCCCCGTCTATTTTCGAGAAAGGCATTGTAGAAATGTTGCTGAAAAATCAGAAGAAGTTTGGAGGAACCATCTACATTGGCCAAATATTGATGATAAAAAGAAAGGTCAAATAAGAAGAAAAATGAATAAATTACCTTTTGCACTAACTTCAGAGAAATGGCAAAAATTTCAAGAGGCTGAAAGATCTAAAAAAAAGTTAAAACAAGAAAATATGGAGAAGAAAAAGAAAGAAAAAATACTTAAAAAAGATAAAAAAAAAGCTTCAGGAAATAAGAGGAAAAAGAGTAAACAAAAAGGTGATAAAACAATAATGATAATAAACAGCATCGGATGACACAATGATTCAGATTTGACTGTCAAATTATAGGAAAGAATGATTTTTTAAAATTTATTTTGTATTTAACATCACTTTAATTTCTAGTTCATGATTGCAGAATAAAGTTAGCATTTTACAAGTACTTGTATGTTATAATTTCATAAATACTCTTGTTTTTATATATTTGTATGGCTAATGAATTCATAAAGAGCATTAAAATATAATCAAAATTAAGTGTTCCTTTACTGGGCAATTTTGTGTTCCTTCACTGGTAAGAGCTGTTCCTTCATTGGGTCTTCTTACTACTTGTTATTTGAACCTCCAAAACTTTAAAACAATATTATGTAAGTTCTCTACAATTTTTTTACATAATTTGCAATTAGTAACAAATATGTTAACACTGTCATTTAACTAAAATTACGAATTTTGAAATTAATATGATTTTTTAAGAGGCAAGCGAAGCTTAAGTGTTCCTTCACTGGTTAGTTTACCCTATATATAGCACAATAAATATATACAAAAAGGATAACAAGAGAAAAACGAAGAAGTTCACTGCACATAAACTGCAAGTATATAGAACTCATAAAATAAGTTCAAAATGTGGAGAAAACCTGGAAAAAAAACTACAGAATAATGAAAAAGGAAAATTATTTTTTAAAAAAATTAATAAAAATCCCTAGGAGAAAAAGATATAATCTCTTCATCAGCTCATACGATTATATCCGCAAAAAGGAGTGCTTTCTAATTTTTTTTTATCGTGTCTATGACATAGCCGAATCAAATGTTTCCATGAGTCTTGATTACTGCTTCTGTGATTTGCTTTATGTTATCGTCATGAAGGTCAATCAATGACGGCAAGAATCCTATTTATCTTAGATTAGCACTCATTGCTGGACACTCAAAAAGATGTGGCATGGTGTCAGCTGTGTATCCGGGCAGTTTTCACAATTCCTATATACTTTCCTGCCCTCTCTGTCGATCTTCATACCTCTGTGGTTATTGGTTCTCAGCCTGGCTGTAGTTTTTGTAGTGGATTCGTTGAAATTGTTTTTTCTCTTAGTTTAGATTTAGCAATTGCATTTGCATCTTGGATCGTGACGTTACAGTCATTAATGTTGAGATTTCTGGCTTCATTGGCTAATGTATCTGCATTTTCATTGCCTGCAACGTCAACGTGTGCTGGTATCCACTGAAGAGTAGGGGAGAGTGGGGTCAATTGTAACATTTTTTACTTAACTATTTTTAACTAACAAAAAATCCAATATAATATTAGTATTAATTGACAGACGAGTAAAGTAGACTATCCTCTACTAGAAAAATAAATAAATACCTAATTTTAAATGTTATTATATTAGTTATTAACAATTTGTGACAGTCGAGCACTTGTTACAATTGTCCCCACTTACGGGGTCAATTGTAACAGTTCATAAATTCAACTAAAACATAGTTAGTTATACATATTATCATAGTTGTGATATATTTCTTTATTGATCAAAATAGTAGTGATATTTTAGGAGTAAAAATAATAATGAGCAGAGACCTAAAGGGTTAAGCTTTTGGGTTAAAAATTTTAATTTATGCTGTGAAAGGTGACAAATAAAATAATGCACATGCAACATAATATAAATGATATAGGAAACTATTGGTGGTTCTTAAAGACTTAAGGAATGGTTTGTAAGCATAAGATTATTTATTTTCAGCTGTTACAATTGTCCCTTTACTTATTGTTACAATTGTCCCCAAGACGCCATTTCAGCTTCATTTGTGCTAGTTAATTATGCTAGTTAATTAGCAAAACTAATCTTTTTTTATTGAAATGTTAATTAAGGTGTCCACTTACATATTCGGTTACTAATTTTTATTTGTTTAAACAAAATTACTTTGTTACAATATAATATTCTAATACCAAAAAAAGTACTTGCGTGGCGTGAAAATATCTCTTGTGATCTAACTCTTTCAAAAGTACATAAAAATGATTGCCATCAGGGGTGTACATGTAGATTTATTAAATACACCTTGTGCGCCACCTAGGAACCAAATATAGAACCCGACACTCGAAATTTTTGCTCTGTTACAATCGTACCCTGTTACAATTGACCCCACTCTCCCCTACAGGTTCTGCTTAAGTCCTGAAGATCATGAAGATTTGAAATGATTTCTTGGGTGATAGAAGAGTCCCCTTTTAAAATTGCTTGGAAGGAGGCCTTCGAGTCGCAGAAGAAAGCAAGGCCCTTTGCTTGCTCAGAGGTGTGAAGGGCTTTATACATATTCTAATACTGTATAAATATAGCCAACGCAAAATATAGCATGGTAAATAATATTAAGCGCTAAAGCTGCATTAAATAGGATCACTAAAACATAGGGCAATAAATAAATACAAAAAGCTGCTACGGTTTTTAATGAGTGTGTTCTATTCTATTTCGTTTCAAAAAAATTTTTGACTGCTCATCACACTATTGTATTGATATATTTTTTTGCATAGGTTACATTGATACCATATTAGAAAGCACTCATTTTTGCGGATATAATCGTGTGAGCTGATAAATGGATTATATCTTTATTTTCTGATTTTTACTCACATCACAGTCGTCAGTGGGTTTTACTATTGGGTTTAACCCCAATGTAGGATAAACTCTCGAAAATTACATTGCATGGAGGCTATGCAAGTCATGCAATGAACTCTTGTGTTCTTTTCGAGATTTCATTTTATAATCGTCGTTGAACAGCAAACCCATTTTGTGTTAACGACTACCAATGTTCAACTCCGTAGCCTTGTAATGTTGAACTCAATCCAGAAGACAAGGGAACTCCTGAATCAAGTAGTAGGAGAAATTCACCTTCGTGGAGGACGTTTTCGTGAAAATAACCAGCATTTGCGTTACCACGAGAGGAAAACCACGAAAACCTTCCACGGTTACCCTGATGGCAAGGGTACCCCAACCCATGATCCATATACAACTGATGATATTTTACGTCAGCAGTCTGGTCGATTCGAGACGGGTGCAGAATTCGAATCGACCAGTCACAGCTGGGATTCAAAATGGAAGGCGAACTCTCTCTGAGATAAGTCACAACGGCTCAGCAGGTGGGACCTGTTTTACCAAAAGCATCCCTGAAATATGATTCAGGTTTGGAAAGGTGGTTTGCATTCTCTAAATATCTTCGAATTGAAGCTGTTCCTTGACCAGGCGAGCCCTGTGTCATCCGCCAAGAACGAATATAAACCGAAAGTATTTCTGAGTAATGTTACTTTTACTATTGAAGCCAGCATAAATTATCCTATACGGTGAAATTAAAGATTTTTTGTTAATGAAGAATATAGATGGCAGCACTTATTTGGATATTTTTTTAATCATTGGATGTTTTGCTCTTTTTTTAAGTTTTTCAAAAGGGGTCAGCACTGAATTTTTTTTATTAAATTTGTAAGGATCTGGCAATTTTTATTTGGTTATTCTAACTGTACTTTTATATTTCATCTATGTAGATGTGTCCTTATTAGTGTTTCCTCAGTGTACTTTTGACTTCTGTTTTTTTGTGTTTCATTGGATTTTCGTCTTTGTTTTAATATTCGAATTTTTGAAGTATTGCATTTTCTTGTTTAGTTTCTCCATTAATGGGCCTCGGTACACAGTCAGCTTTTGGTTTAACAACTGACTATACCGAAAGGCTGCAGTGTGTCAGCAGACAATATGTCACTTGATGAAGTGCTATTTATGTTAACTTACATATCTATAAATTATATTTCGTTTTGCTTATTTTTGGTTTTTATTTAAATGTTGATTTTGCTCAGATCAGTTTCGAATCAGATATTAAATATATATAGACCCTGGTCAAATTATTAGACGCATTATAAGATTCTATGTAAAATCTTAATTATCAGGTGATACACTATACAGCTTTATTGTTTTTACGCGGCTGAAACCGGTTTGAACTTGTTTACGTTCGTGTATCAATGGGTAAACATAGTTATACAATACGTTAAAAATAAATACAAATTTACTATTGAAGCCCGCGTAAAAAATATCCTGTATAAAAACCCGTTACACGTAAGTTTAAATATAACAGTATTGCCTATAAAACTCGTGCAAAAAATGTCATTATTAAAAAAAACTACAGTGTGTCTCATAATTGGGTCTAATTATTATAATATACTAATATAATACCCGATAAAATAAATGTTCTATATTTATATAAAATATCGTCTCATCTATTCAATCGTCGAAGTTACACTATACATCGTCTCATTTTACCGATTGATACTAGAACGTAAACAAGTGCAAAAACTGTTTCAGTGGCGTGAAAACATTAAAGCTGTACAGTATTACCTGATGATTAATATTTTACATAGAATCTTATGGTGCGTCCAATAATTTGTCCAGGCACTGTATATATATATATATATATATATATATATATATATATATATATATATATATATATATATATATATATATATATATATATATATATATATATATATATATATATATATATATATATATATATATATATATATATGTAATAACAAGGCTACAACCCTGTTATCAGTGTTGTATTTAGCTTGAAATAATTGCAGTCTTAAGCCATCAGACGTTCTAAACAGGTTTATTTAAATGTAGGCTGGTATTGCTAACAGTTCACGTCCCCACTCCTGCAAAGGAGGGGGAGTGGACAAGACTCCAGACAATTCCGGAACAGCTTATTTGGATCACATCATGATGTAAAGGACACGCAAAACTATGCGTTCTTACGTTTTATACCAACACAGATTTGAGGTAAAAAGGCACATTTCGTACATTCCTTGTAACCTTACGCATTAAGGAAAATCACACCTGCTTCCTTATATGGAATTGAAAAAGGGAACGATTCTAAAAATAACTCTTCCTTTGAAATATAAATCTATTTGTATTTCAATGGTATGTTTTCAGCCTTTAATTCCCAAAATAGAATCTCTCTACGCTTATTCTTTAACAAAGACATTTTATGAAAACGAAAGAGATTTAATTCTTTTATTAATACAAGAGTATTTACTTTTTGTATTATATATATATATATATATATATATATATATATATATATATATATATATATATATATATATATATATATATATATATAAATAATAGGAGGGCTACATCCCTGTTATTATTGGTTACAATTAGCTCAAATAATTCAGTCGTGAACCAATTATTCCTTTATTAGTTTTATTTACGGGTTGGCTGATTGCTATAACATTTCACATCCACTCTCCACAAGGGAGGGGGTGGGCAAAACACCGGATGGTTCCGGCACATCTTACATGGAATACATCATACAGCAAGAGTCACTCAAAAACAATCGCTCCTGAATTAAGTAGTACTAACAGAAAATGATGTGAAAAGGCTCAATCGTCACATACCTTGTAACCCTACGCATTAAGGAAAATCATTTAATGCTTCCTAATATGGAAGTGAAAGAGGAAAAGATTCTAAAAATAACTCCTTTGAAATATAAATCTAATTATGATTCAATTTTATGTTTTCAGCCTTGTAGTTCCAAAATAGAATATCTCTACACCTATTCTTTAGCAAAGACATTTCAAGAAAACGAAAGAGTTTGAATAATTTTATTAATACAAAAGTATTTATAATTTTTGTATTACATATAATAGATAGATAGTTTTAAAACATAAAAATCATCCGCAAAAAGAAACTGTTTTTAACTGCCATTTAAAGAAAAAACAGAAACAAAATGGATAATTTTCCATTTTTCAAAAAAAGAATAATAAAATGAAATAAATTTCTATTTATCCAAAAAATACTTCTATTCCTCATCGTTCTAACTGAGTGCCTTCTTTAGTTAATTGATGTTATGAGCCTCTCTTATAGAGAGCATTTACATTTCTAAACGTAACGCAAATTAAGTTTTGCTTTTAATCTTACCCAACACCGAAATCGTTCCCTCCCCCCATTCATTAATAACTTCGAAATGGAGTTATTAGCCCCGAACTTCTCTCTTCTTTTTTTTATTGCGTGTTTTGTGAGAGGGAAGCGTGTAAAAACTTCATAATTTAGCGAAAGGTGAAGGAGGAGAAGGAAAAAAAAATATTATGATCTCTTGTTAATCAAATTATTTTCTATGCCTCGTCTTCCCCTCCGCGGCACACGGAGAAATCAATAGAATTAAAATGTTCTGACAAGAAAAATCAACTGCGCTCTTTTTTTTTTTTCTTTTTTTTTTTTTTGGTTTTCAAGGCAGATTATTTTTTTCTGATATGTAACATAACACAAAAAAAAACATTTTTCTGGTACCAAACATACTACAAAAAGAATTATTTTTCTGGTACCTAACATACTACAAAAAAAAATTCTGATACTAAAATACCACAAAAAAAAAATTTTTTTGGTACCTAGCATACCACAAAGAAAATATTTTTTTCTGGTTCCTAACATACCACAGAAAAAAATATTTTTCTGGTACCTAACATACCACAAAAAATATATAGATAATTTGGTACCTATCATACCATAAAAAATTATATTTTTCTGGTATCTAACATACCATAAAAAAATATATTTTTCTGGTATCTAACATACTAGAATTATTTTTTTGGTACCTAACATACCACAAAAAAAATATTTTTCTGGTACCTAACATACCACAAAATAATTTTTTTTCTAGTACCTAACATACCACAAAATATATATATATATAATTTGGTACCTAACATACCATAAAAAAAATATTTTTCTGGTATCTAACATACCACAAAAAAAATATATTTCTGGTATCTAACATACCAGAATTATTTTTTTGGTACCTAACATACCACAAAAAAAAATATTTTTCTGGTACCTAACATACCACAAAAATATTTTTTTCTGGTACCTAACATACCACAAAAAATATATACATAATTTGGTACCTAACATACCACAAAAAATACATATATAATTTGGTACCTAACATACCACAGAAAAAAATATTTTTTCAGGTATCTAACATACCATAAAAAAAATATATTTCTGGCATCTAACATACCAGAATTTTTTTTTGGTACCTAACATACCACAAAAAAAAAAAATATTTTTCTGGTACCTAACATACCACCAAAAAAAATTATTTTTCTGGTACCTAACATAGAAACATAACTTTAAGTTTTACCGACTCTTTAAGCAGTCCAAAACTGCACAAATAATCCACATCTATGAAGAAGCCCTGAAAATTATGAATGTTATGAAAATAATGAATGTTATTTTAAAGGAAGAAATTCCCATTTATCAACAGGCTCGTCGCTTGTCAATTTCAAGAGCAAGAAATAGTTAAAAAAAAACAAATAAACACCTTTTTAAAAGAGGGTGTTATTTAAGTAGGATGTTCAAATTTTTGTGCGCCTATAATTCCGTGCAAAAAAAGATAATTCCAC
>NC_141762.1:109629062-109692369 GCF_982258835.1 Parasteatoda tepidariorum
CCTTTTCGATACTTAGAAAATTTATGACGTTTTCGGTAGTTAGAAAAATTCTGTCGATTTCGGTACTTGGAAAATTTCTGCCTTTTCCGGTACTTTGAAAAGACTCAGAGTTTTCAGTACTTAGAAAATATCTGACGTTTTCGGTACTTAGAAAATTTCTGACATTTTCGGTACTTAGAAAATTCTGCCGATTTCGGTACTTAGAAAAATTCTCTTGATTTCGGTATTAGGAAATTTCTGCCTTTTTCGGTACTTTGAAAAGACTCAGAAGTTTTCAGTACTTAGAAAATTTCTGACGTTTTCGGTACTTAGAAAAATTCCGCCGATTTCGGTACTTAGGAAAAATTCTGACGATTTGCGGTACTTAGAAAATTCTGACGATTTCGGTACTTAGAAAAATTCTGATGATTCGGATCTTAGAAAATTTCTGACCTTTTCGATACTTTGAAAAGACTCAGAAGTTTTCGGTACTTAGAAAAATTCTGACATTTTCGGGTACTTAGAAAAATTCTGCCGATTTCGGTACTTAGAAAAATTCTGTTGATTTCGGTACTTAGAAAAATTCTGTCGATTTCGGTACTTAGAAAAGACTCGGAAGTTTTCGGTGCTTAGAAAAATTCTGCCGATTTCGGTACTAAGAAAATTTCTGACATTTCGGTACTTAGAAAATTTCTGCCTTTTTCGGTACTTTGAAAAGACTCAGAAGTTTTCAGTACTTAGAAAATTTCTGACGTTTTCGGTACTTAGAAAATTTCTGACGTTTCGGTACTTAGAAAAATTCTGTTTATTTCGGTACTTAGAAAAATTCTGTTGAATTTGGTACTTAGAAAAATTCCGTTGATTTCGGTACTTTGAAAAGGACTCTGAAGTTTTCGGTACTTAGAAAATTTCTGAAGTTTTCGGTTCTTTGAAAAATTCTGATGATTTCGGTACTTAGAAAAATTCTTGTTGATTTCGATACTTAGAAAAAATCTGTCGATTTCGGTACTTAGAAAAGACTCGGAAGTTTTCGGTACTTACAAAATTTCTGCCTTTTTCGGTACTTAGAAAACATTCAGAAGTTTTCGTTACTTAGAAAAATTCTGTCGAATTCGGTACTTAGAAAAATTCTGTTGATTTCGGTACTTGGAAAATTTCTGCCTTTTTCGGTACTTTGAAAAGACTCAGAAGTTTGCAGTACTTAGAAAATTTCTGACATTTTCGGTACTTAGAAAAATACTTACGATTTCGATACTTATTAAACAGTCAGAAGTTTTCGGTACTTAGAAAAATTCTGCCGATTTCGGTACTTAGAAAAATTCTGTTGATTTCGGTACTTAGAAAAATTCAGTCGATTTCGGTACTTAGAAAAATTCTTACGATTTCGATACTTATTAAAGATACAGAAGTTTTCGGTACTTAGATAAGACTCGGAAGTTTTTCGGTACTTACAAAATTTCTGCCTTTTTCGAGTACTTAGAAAACATTCAGAAGTTTTCGTTACTTAGAAAAATTCTGACATTTTCGGGTACTTAGAAAAATTCTGCCGATTTCGGTACTTAGAAAAATTCTGTTGATTTCGGTACTTAGAAAAATTCTGTCGATTTCGGTACTTAGAAAAGACTCGGAAGTTTTCGGGTGTCTTAGAAAAAATTCTGCCGATTTCGGTACTAAGAAAATTTCTGACATTTTCGGTACTTAGAAAATTTCTGCCTTTTTCGGTACTTTGAAAAAGACTCAGAAGTTTTCAGTACTTAGAAAAATTTCTGACGTTTTCGGTACTTAGAAAATTTCCTGACGTTTTCGGTACTATAGAAAAAATTCTGTTGATTTCGATACTTAGAAAAAATTCTGTCGATTTCGGTACTTAGAAAAGACTCGGAAGTTTTCGGTACTTACAAAATTTCTGCCTTTTTCGGTACTTAGAAAACATTCAGAAGTTTTCGTTACTTAGAAAAATTCTGTCGAATTCGGTACTTAGAAAAATTCTGTTGATTTCGGTACTTGGAAAATTTCTGCCTTTTTCGGTACTTTGAAAAGACTCAGAAGTTTGCAGTACTTAGAAAATTTTCTGACATTTTCGGTACTTAGAAAAAATACTTACGATTTCGATACTTATTAAACATTCAGAAGATTTCGGTACTTAGAAAACATTCTGTCGATCTCGGTACTTAGAAAAGCCTCGGAAGTTTTTCGGTACTTAGAAAATTTCTGACGTTTTCGGTACTTAGAAAAATTCTGATGATTTCGGAACTTAGAAAAATTCTGATGATTTCGGAACTTAGAAAAATTCTGCTGATTTCGGTACTTGGAAAATTTCTGCCTTTTTCGGTACTTTGAAAGGACTCAGAAGTTTTCAGTACTTAGAAAATTTCTGACGTTTTCGGTACTTTGAAAATTTCTGACGTTTTCGGTACTTAGAAAAATTCTGCTGATTTCGGTACTTAGAAAAATTCTGTTGATTTCGGTACTTAGAAAAATTCAGTCGATTTCGGTACTTAGAAAAATTCTTACGATTTCGATACTTATTAAAGATACAGAAGTTTTCGGTACTTAGATAAGACTCGGAAGTTTTCGGTACTTACAAAATTTCTGCCTTTTTCGGTACTTAGAAAACATTCAGAAGTTTTCGTTACTTAGAAAAATTCTGTCGAATTCGGTACTTAGAAAAATTCTGTTGATTTCGGTACTTACAAAATTTCTGCCTTTTTCGTACTTAGAAAACATTCAGAAGTTTTCGTTACTTAGAAAAATTCTGTCGAATTCGGTACTTAGAAAAATTCTGTTGATTTCGGTACTTGGAAAATTTCTGCCTTTTTCGGTACTTTGAAAAGACTCAGAAGTTTTCAGTACTTAGAAAATTTCTGACGTTTTCGGTACTTTGAAAAATTCTGACGATTTCGGTACTTAGAAAATTCTGACGATTTCGGTACTTAGAAAAAATCTGTTAATTTCGGATCTTAGAAAATTTCTGACCTTTTCGATACTTAGAAAATTTATGACGTTTTCGGTAGTTAGAAAAATTCTGTCGATTTCGGTACTTGGAAAATTTCTGCCTTTTCCGGTACTTTGAAAAGACTCAGAAGTTTTCAGTACTTAGAAAATATCTGACGTTTTCGGTACTTAGAAAATTTCTGACATTTTCGGTACTTAGAAAAAATTCTGCCGATTTCGGTACTTAGAAAAATTCTCTTGATTTCGGTATTAGGAAAATTTCTGCCTTTTTCGGTACTTTGAAAAGACTCAGAAGTTTTCAGTACTTAGAAAATTTCTGACGTTTTCGGTACTTAGAAAAATTCCGCCGATTTCGGTACTTAGAAAAATTCTGACGATTTCGGTACTTAGAAAATTCTGACGATTTCGGTACTTAGAAAAATTCTGATGATTTCGGATCTTAGAAAATTTCTGACCTTTTCGATACTTTGAAAAGACTCAGAAGTTTTCGGTACTTAGAAAAATTCTGACATTTTCGGTACTTAGAAAAATTCTGCCGATTTCGGTACTTAGAAAAATTCTGTTGATTTCGGTACTTAGAAAAATTCTGTCGATTTCGGTACTTAGAAAAGACTCGGAAGTTTTCGGTGCTTAGAAAAATTCTGCCGATTTCGGTACTAAGAAAATTTCTGACATTTTCGGTACTTAGAAAATTTCTGCCTTTTTCGGTACTTTGAAAAGACTCAGAAGTTTTCAGTACTTAGAAAATTTCTGACGTTTTCGGTACTTAGAAAATTTCTGACGTTTTCGGTACTTAGAAAAATTCTGTTTATTTCGGTACTTAGAAAAATTCTGTTGAATTTGGTACTTAGAAAAATTCCGTTGATTTCGGTACTTTGAAAAGACTCTGAAGTTTTCGGTACTTAGAAAATTTCTGAAGTTTTCGGTTCTTTGAAAAATTCTGATGATTTCGGTACTTAGAAAAATTCTGTTGATTTCGATACTTAGAAAAAATCTGTCGATTTCGGTACTTAGAAAAGACTCGGAAGTTTTCGGTACTTACAAAATTTCTGCCTTTTTCGGTACTTAGAAAACATTCAGAAGTTTTCGTTACTTAGAAAAATTCTGTCGAATTCGGTACTTAGAAAAATTCTGTTGATTTCGGTACTTGGAAAATTTCTGCCTTTTTCGGTACTTTGAAAAGACTCAGAAGTTTGCAGTACTTAGAAAATTTCTGACATTTTCGGTACTTAGAAAAATACTTACGATTTCGATACTTATTAAACAGTCAGAAGTTTTCGGTACTTAGAAAAATTCTGCCGATTTCGGTACTTAGAAAAATTCTGTTGATTTCGGTACTTAGAAAAATTCAGTCGATTTCGGTACTTAGAAATATTCTTACGATTTCGATACTTATTAAAGATACAGAAGTTTTCGGTACTTAGATAAGACTCGGAAGTTTTCGGTACTTACAAAATTTCTGCCTTTTTCGGTACTTAGAAAACATTCAGAAGTTTTCGTTACTTAGAAAAATTCTGACATTTTCGGTACTTAGAAAAATTCTGCCGATTTCGGTACTTAGAAAAATTCTGTTGATTTCGGTACTTAGAAAAATTCTGTCGATTTCGGTACTTAGAAAAGACTCGGAAGTTTTCGGTGCTTAGAAAAATTCTGCCGATTTCGGTACTAAGAAAATTTCTGACATTTTCGGTACTTAGAAAATTTCTGCCTTTTTCGGTACTTTGAAAAGACTCAGAAGTTTTCAGTACTTAGAAAATTTCTGACGTTTTCGGTACTTAGAAAATTTCTGACGTTTTCGGTACTTAGAAAAATTCTGTTTATTTCGGTACTTAGAAAAATTCTGTTGAATTTGGTACTTAGAAAAATTCCGTTGATTTCGGTACTTTGAAAAGACTCTGAAGTTTTCGGTACTTAGAAAATTTCTGAAGTTTTCGGTTCTTTGAAAAATTCTGATGATTTCGGTACTTAGAAAAATTCTGTTGATTTCGATACTTAGAAAAAATCTGTCGATTTCGGTACTTAGAAAAGACTCGGAAGTTTTCGGTACTTACAAAATTTCTGCCTTTTTCGGTACTTAGAAAACATTCAGAAGTTTTCGTTACTTAGAAAAATTCTGTCGAATTCGGTACTTAGAAAAATTCTGTTGATTTCGGTACTTGGAAAATTTCTGCCTTTTTCGGTACTTTGAAAAGACTCAGAAGTTTGCAGTACTTAGAAAATTTCTGACATTTTCGGTACTTAGAAAAATACTTACGATTTCGATACTTATTAAACAGTCAGAAGTTTTCGGTACTTAGAAAAATTCTGCCGATTTCGGTACTTAGAAAAATTCTGTTGATTTCGGTACTTAGAAAAATTCTGTCGATTTCGGTACTTAGAAAACATTCAAAAGTTTTCGGTACTTAGAAAAATTCTGTCGAATTCGGTACTTAGAAAAATTCTGTTGACTTCTCTACTTGGAATATTTCTGCCTTTTTCGGTACTTTGAAAAGACTCAGAAGTTTTCAGTACTTAGAAAATTTCTGACGTTTTCGGTACTTAGAAAAATTCTTACGATTTCGATACTTATTAAACATTCAGAAGATTTCGGTACTTAGAAAAATTCTGTCGATCTCGGTACTTAGAAAAGCCTCGGAAGTTTTCGGTACTTAGAAAATTTCTGACGTTTTCGGTACTTAGAAAAATTCTGATGATTTCGGAACTTAGAAAAATTCTGATGATTTCGGAACTTAGAAAAATTCTGCTGATTTCGGTACTTGGAAAATTTCTGCCTTTTTCGGTACTTTGAAAGGACTCAGAAGTTTTCAGTACTTAGAAAATTTCTGACGTTTTCGGTACTTTGAAAATTTCTGACGTTTTCGGTACTTAGAAAAATTCTGCTGATTTCGGTACTTAGAAAAATTCTGTTGATTTCGGTACTTAGAAAAATTCAGTCGATTTCGGTACTTAGAAAAATTCTTACGATTTCGATACTTATTAAAGATACAGAAGTTTTCGGTACTTAGATAAGACTCGGAAGTTTTCGGTACTTACAAAATTTCTGCCTTTTTCGGTACTTAGAAAACATTCAGAAGTTTTCGTTACTTAGAAAAATTCTGTCGAATTCGGTACTTAGAAAAATTCTGTTGATTTCGGTACTTGGAAAATTTCTGCCTTTTTCGGTACTTTGAAAAGACTCAGAAGTTTTCAGTACTTAGAAAAATTCTGACGATTTCGGTACTTAGAAAATTCTGACGATTTCGGTACTTAGAAAAATTCTGATGATTTCGGATCTTAGAAAATTTCTGACCTTTTCGATACTTAGAAAATTTCTGACGTTTTCGGTACTTAGAAAAATTCTGCCGATTTCGGTACTTAGAAAAATTCTCTTGATTTCGGTACTTGGAAAATTTCTGCCTTTTTCGGTACTTTGAAAGGACTCAGAAGTTTTCAGTACTTAGAAAATTTCTGACGTTTTCGGTACTTTGAAAATTTCTGACGTTTTCGGTACTTAGAAAAATTCTGCCGATTTCGGTACTTAGAAAAATTCTGTTGATTTCGGTACTTAGAAAAATTCAGTCGATTTCGGTACTTAGAAAAATTCTTACGATTTCGATACTTATTAAAGATACAGAAGTTTTCGGTACTTAGAAAAATTCTGCCGATTTCGGTACTTAGAAAATTCTGACGATTTCGGTACTTTGAAAAATTCTGCCTTTTTCGGTACTTTGAAAAGACTAGGAAGTTTGCAGTACTTAGAAAATTTCAGACGTTTTTGGTACTTAGAAAAATTCTTTTGATTTCGGTACTTTGAAAAATTCTGACGATATCGGTACTTAGAAAATTCTGACGATTTCGGTACTTAGAAACATTCTGATGATTTCGGATCTTAGAAAATTTCTGACCTTTTCGATACTTAGAAAATTTCTGACGTTTTCGGTACTTAGAAAAATTCTGTCGATTTCGGTACTTGGAAAATTTCTGCCTTTTTCGGTACTTTGAAAAGACTCAGAAGTTTTCAGTACTTAGAAAATATCTGACGTTTTCGGTACTTAGAAAATTTCTGACATTTTCGGTACTTAGAAAAATTCTGCCGATTTCGGTACTTAGAAAAATTCTGTTGATTTCGGTACTTAGAAAAAATCTGTCGATTTCGGTACTTGGAAAATTTCTGCCTTTTTCGGTACTTTGAAAAGACTCAGAAGTTTGCAGTACTTAGAAAATTTCTGACATTTTCGGTACTTAGAAAAATACTTACGATTTCGATACTTATTAAACATTCAGAAGTTTTCGGTACTTAGAAAAATTCTGCCGATTTCGGTACTTAGAAAAATTCTGTTGATTTCGGTACTTAGAAAAATTCTGTCGATTTCGGTACTTAGAAAAGACTCGGAAGTTTTCGGTACTTAGAAAAATTCTGTCGAATTCGGTACTTAGAAAAATTCTGTTGATTTCGGTACTTGGAAAATTTCTGCCTTTTTCGGTACTTTGAAAAGACTCAGAAGTTTTCAGTACTTAGAAAATTTCTGACGTTTTCGGTACTTTGAAAAATTCTGACGATTTCGGTACTTAGAAAATTCTGACGATTTCGGTACTTAGAAAAAATCTGTTAATTTCGGATCTTAGAAAATTTCTGACCTTTTCGATACTTAGAAAATTTATGACGTTTTCGGTAGTTAGAAAAATTCTGTCGATTTCGGTACTTGGAAAATTTCTGCCTTTTCCGGTACTTTGAAAAGACTCAGAAGTTTTCAGTACTTAGAAAATATCTGACGTTTTCGGTACTTAGAAAATTTCTGACATTTTCGGTACTTAGAAAAATTCTGCCGATTTCGGTACTTAGAAAAATTCTCTTGATTTCGTTATTAGGAAAATTTCTGCCTTTTTCGGTACTTTGAAAAGACTCAGAAGTTTTCAGTACTTAGAAAAATTCCGCCGATTTCGGTACTTAGAAAAATTCTGACGATTTCGGTACTTAGAAAATTCTGACGATTTCGGTACTTAGAAAAATTCTGATGATTTCGGATCTTAGAAAATTTCTGACCTTTTCGATACTTAGAAAATTTCTGCCTTTTTCGGTACTTTGAAAAGACTCAGAAGTTTTCGGTACTTAGAAAAATTCTGACATTTTCGGTACTTAGAAAAATTCTGCCGATTTCGGTACTTAGAAAAATTCTGTTGATTTCGGTACTTAGAAAAATTCTGTCGATTTCGGTACTTAGAAAAGACTCGGAAGTTTTCGGTGCTTAGAAAAATTCTGCCGATTTCGGTACTAAGAAAATTTCTGACATTTTCGGTACTTAGAAAATTTCTGCCTTTTTCGGTACTTTGAAAAGACTCAGAAGTTTTCAGTACTTAGAAAATTTCTGACGTTTTCGGTACTTAGAAAATTTCTGACGTTTTCGGTACTTAGAAAAATTCTGTTTATTTCGGTACTTAGAAAAATTCTGTTGAATTTGGTACTTAGAAAAATTCCGTTGATTTCGGTACTTTGAAAAGACTCTGAAGTTTTCGGTACTTAGAAAATTTCTGAAGTTTTCGGTTCTTTGAAAAATTCTGATGATTTCGGTACTTAGAAAAATTCTGTTGATTTCGATACTTAGAAAAAATCTGTCGATTTCGGTACTTAGAAAAGACTCGGAAGTTTTCGGTACTTACAAAATTTCTGCCTTTTTCGGTACTTAGAAAACATTCAGAAGTTTTCGTTACTTAGAAAAATTCTGTCGAATTCGGTACTTAGAAAAATTCTGTTGATTTCGGTACTTGGAAAATTTCTGCCTTTTTCGGTACTTTGAAAAGACTCAGAAGTTTGCAGTACTTAGAAAATTTCTGACATTTTCGGTACTTAGAAAAATACTTACGATTTCGATACTTATTAAACAGTCAGAAGTTTTCGGTACTTAGAAAAATTCTGCCGATTTCGGTACTTAGAAAAATTCTGTTGATTTCGGTACTTAGAAAAATTCTGTCGATTTCGGTACTTAGAAAACATTCAAAAGTTTTCGGTACTTAGAAAAATTCTGTCGAATTCGGTACTTAGAAAAATTCTGTTGACTTCGGTACTTGGAATATTTCTGCCTTTTTCGGTACTTTGAAAAGACTCAGAAGTTTTCAGTACTTAGAAAATTTCTGACGTTTTCGGTACTTAGAAAAATTCTTACGATTTCGATACTTATTAAACATTCAGAAGATTTCGGTACTTAGAAAAATTCTGTCGATCTCGGTACTTAGAAAAGCCTCGGAAGTTTTCGGTACTTAGAAAATTTCTGACGTTTTCGGTACTTAGAAAAATTCTGATGATTTCGGAACTTAGAAAAATTCTGATGATTTCGGAACTTGGAAAATTTCTGCCTTTTTCGGTACTTTGAAAGGACTCAGAAGTTTTCAGTACTTAGAAAATTTCTGACGTTTTCGGTACTTTGAAAATTTCTGACGTTTTCGGTACTTAGAAAAATTCTGCTGATTTCGGTACTTAGAAAAATTCTGTTGATTTCGGTACTTAGAAAAATTCAGTCGATTTCGGTACTTAGAAAAATTCTTACGATTTCGATACTTATTAAAGATACAGAAGTTTTCGGTACTTAGATAAGACTCGGAAGTTTTCGGTACTTACAAAATTTCTGCCTTTTTCGGTACTTAGAAAACATTCAGAAGTTTTCGTTACTTAGAAAAATTCTGTCGAATTCGGTACTTAGAAAAATTCTGTTGATTTCGGTACTTGGAAAATTTCTGCCTTTTTCGGTACTTTGAAAAGACTCAGAAGTTTTCAGTACTTAGAAAAATTCTGACGATTTCGGTACTTAGAAAATTCTGACGATTTCGGTACTTAGAAAAATTCTGATGATTTCGGATCTTAGAAAATTTCTGACCTTTTCGATACTTAGAAAATTTCTGACGTTTTCGGTACTTAGAAAAATTCTGCCGATTTCGGTACTTAGAAAAATTCTCTTGATTTCGGTACTTGGAAAATTTCTGCCTTTTTCGGTACTTTGAAAGGACTCAGAAGTTTTCAGTACTTAGAAAATTTCTGACGTTTTCGGTACTTTGAAAATTTCTGACGTTTTCGGTACTTAGAAAAATTCTGCCGATTTCGGTACTTAGAAAAATTCTGTTGATTTCGGTACTTAGAAAAATTCAGTCGATTTCGGTACTTAGAAAAATTCTTACGATTTCGATACTTATTAAAGATACAGAAGTTTTCGGTACTTAGAAAAATTCTGCCGATTTCGGTACTTAGAAAATTCTGACGATTTCGGTACTTTGAAAAATTCTGCCTTTTTCGGTACTTTGAAAAGACTAGGAAGTTTGCAGTACTTAGAAAATTTCAGACGTTTTCGGTACTTAGAAAAATTCTTTTGATTTCGGTACTTTGAAAAATTCTGACGATATCGGTACTTAGAAAATTCTGACGATTTCGGTACTTAGAAACATTCTGATGATTTCGGATCTTAGAAAATTTCTGACCTTTTCGATACTTAGAAAATTTCTGACGTTTTCGGTACTTAGAAAAATTCTGTCGATTTCGGTACTTGGAAAATTTCTGCCTTTTTCGGTACTTTGAAAAGACTCAGAAGTTTTCAGTACTTAGAAAATATCTGACGTTTTCGGTACTTAGAAAATTTCTGACATTTTCGGTACTTAGAAAAATTCTGCCGATTTCGGTACTTAGAAAAATTCTGTTGATTTCGGTACTTAGAAAAAATCTGTCGATTTCGGTACTTGGAAAATTTCTGCCTTTTTCGGTACTTTGAAAAGACTCAGAAGTTTGCAGTACTTAGAAAATTTCTGACATTTTCGGTACTTAGAAAAATACTTACGATTTCGATACTTATTAAACATTCAGAAGTTTTCGGTACTTAGAAAAATTCTGTCGATTTCGGTACTTAGAAAAATTCTGTTGATTTCGGTACTTAGAAAAATTCTGTCGATTTCGGTACTTAGAAAAGACTCGGAAGTTTTCGGTACTTAGAAAATTTCTGACGTTTTCGGTACTTAGAAAAATTCTTTTGATTTCGGTACTTAGAAAATTTCTGCCTTTTTCGGTACTTTGAAAAGACTCAGAAGTTTTCGGTACTTAGAAAATTTCTGACGATTTCGGTACTTAGAAAAATTCCGCCGATTTCGGTACTTAGAAAAATTCTGATGATTTCGGAACTTAGAAAAATTCTGCTGATTTCGGTACTTGGAAAATTTCTGCCTTTTTCGGTACTTTGAAAGGACTCAGAAGTTTTCAGTACTTAGAAAATTTCTGACGTTTTCGGTACTTTGAAAATTTCTGACGTTTTCGGTACTTAGAAAAATTCTGCCGATTTCGGTACTTAGAAAAATTCTGTTGATTTCGGTACTTAGAAAAATTCTGTCGATTTCGGTACTTAGAAAAGACTCGGAAGTTTTCGGTACTTACAAAATTTCTGCCTTTTTCGGTACTTAGAAAACATTCAGAAGTTTTCGTTACTTAGAAAAATTCTGTCGAATTCGGTACTTAGAAAAATTCTGTTGATTTCGGTACTTGGAAAATTTCTGCCTTTTTCGGTACTTTGAAAAGACTCAGAAGTTTGCAGTACTTAGAAAATTTCTGACATTTTTGGTACTTAGAAAAATACTTATGATTTCGATACTTATTAAACATTCAGAAGTTTTCGGTACTTAGAAAAATTCTGCCGATTTCGGTACTTAGAAAAATTCTGTCGATTTCGGTACTTAGAAAACCCTCGGAAGTTTTCGGTACTTAGAAAATTTCTGACGTTTTCGGTACTTAGAAAAATTCTTTTGATTTCGGTACTTAGAAAATTTCTGCCTTTTTCGGTACTTTGAAAAGACTCAGAAGTTTTCGGTACTTAGAAAAATTCTGTCGAATTCGGTACTTAGAAAATTCTGACGATTTCGGTACTTTGAAAAATTCTGCCTTTTTCGGTTCTTTGAAAAGACTAGGAAGTTTGCAGTACTTAGAAAATTTCTGACGTTTTCGGTACTTAGAAAAATTCTTACGATTTCGATACTTATTAAACATTCAGAAGTTTTCGGTACTTAGAAAAATTCTGTCGATCTCGGTACTTAGAAAAGACTCGGAAGTTTTCGGTACTTAGAAAATTTCTGACGTTTTCGGTACTTAGAAAAATTCTGATGATTTCGGTACTTAGAAAAATTCTGATGATTTCGGAACTTAGAAAAATTCTGCTGATTTCGGTACTTGGAAAAATTCTGCCGATTTCGGTACTTAGAAAAATTCTGTTTATTTCGGTACTTAGAAAAATTCTGACGATATCGGTACTTAGAAAATTCTGACGATTTCGGTACTTAGAAACATTCTGATGATTTCGGATCTTAGAAAATTTCTGACCTTTTCGATACTTAGAAAATTTCTGACGTTTTCGGTACTTAGAAAAATTCTGTCGATTTCGGTACTTGGAAAATTTCTGCCTTTTTCGGTACTTTGAAAAGACTCAGAAGTTTTCAGTACTTAGAAAATATCTGACGTTTTCGGTACTTAGAAAATTTCAGACATTTTCGGTACTTAGAAAAATTCTGTTGATTTCGGTACTTAGAAAAAATCTGTCGATTTCGGTACTTAGAAAAGACTCGGAAGTTTTCGGTACTTACAAAATTTCTGCCTTTTTCGGTACTTAGAAAACATTCAGAAGTTTTCGTTACTTAGAAAAATTCTGTCGAATTCGGTACTTAGAAAAATTCTGTTGATTTCGGTACTTGGAAAATTTCTGCCTTTTTCGGTACTTTGAAAAGACTCAGAAGTTTGCAGTACTTAGAAAATTTCTGACATTTTTGGTACTTAGAAAAATACTTATGATTTCGATACTTATTAAACATTCAGAAGTTTTCGGTACTTAGAAAAATTCTGCCGATTTCGGTACTTAGAAAAATTCTGTCGATTTCGGTACTTAGAAAACCCTCGGAAGTTTTCGGTACTTAGAAAATTTCTGACGTTTTCGGTACTTAGAAAAATTCTTTTGATTTCGGTACTTAGAAAATTTCTGCCTTTTTCGGTACTTTGAAAAGACTCAGAAGTTTTCGGTACTTAGAAAAATTCTGTCGAATTCGGTACTTAGAAAATTCTGACGATTTCGGTACTTTGAAAAATTCTGCCTTTTTCGGTTCTTTGAAAAGACTAGGAAGTTTGCAGTACTTAGAAAATTTCTGACGTTTTCGGTACTTAGAAAAATTCTTACGATTTCGATACTTATTAAACATTCAGAAGTTTTCGGTACTTAGAAAAATTCTGTCGATCTCGGTACTTAGAAAAGACTCGGAAGTTTTCGGTACTTAGAAAATTTCTGACGTTTTCGGTACTTAGAAAAATTCTGATGATTTCGGTACTTAGAAAAATTCTGATGATTTCGGAACTTAGAAAAATTCTGCTGATTTCGGTACTTGGAAAAATTCTGCCGATTTCGGTACTTAGAAAAATTCTGTTTATTTCGGTACTTAGAAAAATTCTGACGATATCGGTACTTAGAAAATTCTGACGATTTCGGTACTTAGAAACATTCTGATGATTTCGGATCTTAGAAAATTTCTGACCTTTTCGATACTTAGAAAATTTCTGACGTTTTCGGTACTTAGAAAAATTCTGTCGATTTCGGTACTTGGAAAATTTCTGCCTTTTTCGGTACTTTGAAAAGACTCAGAAGTTTTCAGTACTTAGAAAATATCTGACGTTTTCGGTACTTAGAAAATTTCAGACATTTTCGGTACTTAGAAAAATTCTGTTGATTTCGGTACTTAGAAAAAATCTGTCGATTTCGGTACTTAGAAAAGACTCGGAAGTTTTCGGTACTTACAAAATTTCTGCCTTTTTCGGTACTTAGAAAACATTCAGAAGTTTTCGTTACTTAGAAAAATTCTGTCGAATTCGGTACTTAGAAAAATTCTGTTGATTTCGGTACTTGGAAAATTTCTGCCTTTTTCGGTACTTTGAAAAGACTCAGAAGTTTTCGGTACTTAGAAAATTTCTGACATTTTCCGTACTTAGAAAAATTCTGCCGATTTCGGTACTTAGAAAAATTCTGTTGATTTCGGTACTTAGAAAAATTCTGTCGATTTCGGTACTTAGAAAAGACTCGGAAGTTTTCGGTACTTAGAAAAATTCTGCCGATTTCGGTACTAAGAAAATTTCTGACATTTTCGGTACTTAGAAAATTTCTGACGTTTTCGGTACTTAGAAAAATTCTGATGATTTCGGATCTTAGAAAATTTCTGACCTTTTCGGTTCTTAGAAAATTTCTGTTGATTTCGGTACTTGGAAAATTTCTGCCTTTTTCGGTACTTTGAAAAGACTCAGATTTTTTCAGTACTTAGAAAATTTCTGACGTTTTCGGTACTTAGAAAATTTCTGACGTTTTCGGTACTTCGAAAAATTCTGCCGATTTCGGTACTTAGAAAAATTCCGTTGATTTCGGTACTTTGAAAAGACTCAGAAGTTTTCGGTACTTAGAAAATTTCTGACGTTTTCGGTTCTTTGAAAAATTCTGATGATTTCGGTACTTAGAAAAATTCTGTTGATTTCGGTACTTAGAAAAAATCTGTCGATTTCGGTACTTAGAAAAGACTCGGAAGTTTTCGGTTCTTACAAAATTTCTGCCTTTTTCGGTACTTAGAAAACATTCAGAAGTTTTCGTTACTTAGAAAAATTCTGTCGAATTCGGTACTTAGAAAAATTCTGTTGATTTCGGTACTTGGAAAATTTCTGCCTTTTTCGGTACTTTGAAAAGACTCAGAAGTTTGCAGTACTTAGAAAATTTCTGACATTTTCGGTACTTAGAAAAATACTTACGATTTCGATACTTATTAAACATTCAGAAGTTTTCGGTACTTAGAAAAATTCTGCCGATTTCCGTACTTAGAAAAATTCTGTTGATTTCGGTACTTAGAAAAATTCTGTCGATTTCGGTACTTAGAAAAGACTCGGAAGTTTTCGGTACTTAGAAAATTTCTGATGATTTCGGAACTTAGAAAAATTCTGCTGATTTCGGTACTTGGAAAATTTCTGCCTTTTTCGGTACTTTGAAAGGACTCAGAAGTTTTCAGTACTTAGAAAATTTCTGACGTTTTCGGTACTTTGAAAATTTCTGACGTTTTCGGTACTTAGAAAAATTCTGCTGATTTCGGAACTTAGAAAAATTCTGATGATTTCGGAACTTAGAAAAATTCTGCTGATTTCGGTACTTGGAAAATTTCTGCCTTTTTCGGTACTTTGAAAAGACTCAGAAGTTTGCAGTACTTAGAAAATTTCTGACGTTTTCGGTACTTAGAAAAATTCTTACGATTTCGATACTTATTAAACATTCAGAAGATTTCGGTACTTAGAAAAATTCTGTCGATCTCGGTACTTAGAAAAGCCTCGGAAGTTTTCGGTACTTAGAAAATTTCTGACGTTTTCGGTACTTAGAAAAATTCTGATGATTTCGGAACTTAGAAAAATTCTGATGATTTCGGAACTTAGAAAAATTCTGCTGATTTCGGTACTTAGAAAAATTCTGTTGATTTCGGTACTTAGAAAAATTCAGTCGATTTCGGTACTTAGAAAAATTCTTACGATTTCGATACTTATTAAAGATACAGAAGTTTTCGGTACTTAGATAAGACTCGGAAGTTTTCGGTACTTACAAAATTTCTGCCTTTTTCGGTACTTAGAAAACATTCAGAAGTTTTCGTTACTTAGAAAAATTCTGTCGAATTCGGTACTTAGAAAAATTCTGTTGATTTTGGTACTTGGAAAATTTCTGCCTTTTTCGGTACTTTGAAAAGACTCAGAAGTTTTCAGTACTTAGAAAAATTCTGACGATTTCGGTACTTAGAAAATTCTGACGATTTCGGTACTTAGAAAAATTCTGATGATTTCGGATCTTAGAAAATTTCTGACCTTTTCGATACTTAGAAAATTTCTGACGTTTTCGGTACTTAGAAAAATTCTGCCGATTTCGGTACTTAGAAAAATTCTCTTGATTTCGGTACTTGGAAAATTTCTGCCTTTTTCGGTACTTTGAAAGGACTCAGAAGTTTTCAGTACTTAGAAAATTTCTGACGTTTTCGGTACTTTGAAAATTTCTGACGTTTTCGGTACTTAGAAAAATTCTGCCGATTTCGGTACTTAGAAAAATTCTGTTGATTTCGGTACTTAGAAAAATTCAGTCGATTTCGGTACTTAGAAAAATTCTTACGATTTCGATACTTATTAAAGATACAGAAGTTTTCGGTACTTAGAAAAATTCTGCCGATTTCGGTACTTAGAAAATTCTGACGATTTCGGTACTTTGAAAAATTCTGCCTTTTTCGGTACTTTGAAAAGACTAGGAAGTTTGCAGTACTTAGAAAATTTCAGACGTTTTCGGTACTTAGAAAAATTCTTTTGATTTCGGTACTTTGAAAAATTCTGACGATATCGGTACTTAGAAAATTCTGACGATTTCGGTACTTAGAAACATTCTGATGATTTCGGATCTTAGAAAATTTCTGACCTTTTCGATACTTAGAAAATTTCTGACGTTTTCGGTACTTAGAAAAATTCTGTCGATTTCGGTACTTGGAAAATTTCTGCCTTTTTCGGTACTTTGAAAAGACTCAGAAGTTTTCAGTACTTAGAAAATATCTGACGTTTTCGGTACTTAGAAAATTTCTGACATTTTCGGTACTTAGAAAAATTCTGCCGATTTCGGTACTTAGAAAAATTCTGTTGATTTCGGTACTTAGAAAAAATCTGTCGATTTCGGTACTTGGAAAATTTCTGCCTTTTTCGGTACTTTGAAAAGACTCAGAAGTTTGCAGTACTTAGAAAATTTCTGACATTTTCGGTACTTAGAAAAATACTTACGATTTCGATACTTATTAAACATTCAGAAGTTTTCGGTACTTAGAAAAATTCTGTTGATTTCGGTACTTAGAAAAATTCAGTCGATTTCGGTACTTAGAAAAATTCTTACGATTTCGATACTTATTAAAGATACAGAAGTTTTCGGTACTTAGAAAAATTCTGCCGATTTCGGTACTTAGAAAATTCTGACGATTTCGGTACTTTGAAAAATTCTGCCTTTTTCGGTACTTTGAAAAGACTAGGAAGTTTGCAGTACTTAGAAAATTTCAGACGTTTTCGGTACTTAGAAAAATTCTTTTGATTTCGGTACTTTGAAAAATTCTGACGATATCGGTACTTAGAAAATTCTGACGATTTCGGTACTTAGAAACATTCTGATGATTTCGGATCTTAGAAAATTTCTGACCTTTTCGATACTTAGAAAATTTCTGACGTTTTCGGTACTTAGAAAAATTCTGTCGATTTCGGTACTTGGAAAATTTCTGCCTTTTTCGGTACTTTGAAAAGACTCAGAAGTTTTCAGTACTTAGAAAATATCTGACGTTTTCGGTACTTAGAAAATTTCTGACATTTTCGGTACTTAGAAAAATTCTGCCGATTTCGGTACTTAGAAAAATTCTGTTGATTTCGGTACTTAGAAAAAATCTGTCGATTTCGGTACTTGGAAAATTTCTGCCTTTTTCGGTACTTTGAAAAGACTCAGAAGTTTGCAGTACTTAGAAAATTTCTGACATTTTCGGTACTTAGAAAAATACTTACGATTTCGATACTTATTAAACATTCAGAAGTTTTCGGTACTTAGAAAAATTCTGCCGATTTCGGTACTTAGAAAAATTCTGTTGATTTCGGTACTTAGAAAAATTCTGTCGATTTCGGTACTTAGAAAAGACTCGGAAGTTTTCGGTACTTAGAAAATTTCTGACGTTTTCGGTACTTAGAAAAATTCTTTTGATTTCGGTACTTACAAAATTTCTGCCTTTTTCGGTACTTTGAAAAGACTCAGAAGTTTTCGGTACTTAGAAAATTTCTGACGATTTCGGTACTTAGAAAAATTCCGCCGATTTCGGTACTTAGAAAAATTCTGATGATTTCGGAACTTAGAAAAATTCTGCTGATTTCGGTACTTGGAAAATTTCTGCCTTTTTCGGTACTTTGAAAGGACTCAGAAGTTTTCAGTACTTAGAAAATTTCTGACGTTTTCGGTACTTTGAAAATTTCTGACGTTTTCGGTACTTAGAAAAATTCTGCCGATTTCGGTACTTAGAAAAATTCTGTTGATTTCGGTACTTAGAAAAATTCTGTCGATTTCGGTACTTAGAAAAGACTCGGAAGTTTTCGGTACTTACAAAATTTCTGCCTTTTTCGGTACTTAGAAAACATTCAGAAGTTTTCGTTACTTAGAAAAATTCTGTCGAATTCGGTACTTAGAAAAATTCTGTTGATTTCGGTACTTGGAAAATTTCTGCCTTTTTCGGTACTTTGAAAAGACTCAGAAGTTTGCAGTACTTAGAAAATTTCTGACATTTTTGGTACTTAGAAAAATACTTATGATTTCGATACTTATTAAACATTCAGAAGTTTTCGGTACTTAGAAAAATTCTGCCGATTTCGGTACTTAGAAAAATTCTGTCGATTTCGGTACTTAGAAAACCCTCGGAAGTTTTCGGTACTTAGAAAATTTCTGACGTTTTCGGTACTTAGAAAAATTCTTTTGATTTCGGTACTTAGAAAATTTCTGCCTTTTTCGGTACTTTGAAAAGACTCAGAAGTTTTCGGTACTTAGAAAAATTCTGTCGAATTCGGTACTTAGAAAATTCTGACGATTTCGGTACTTTGAAAAATTCTGCCTTTTTCGGTACTTTGAAAAGACTAGGAAGTTTGCAGTACTTAGAAAATTTCTGACGTTTTCGGTACTTAGAAAAATTCTTACGATTTCGATACTTATTAAACATTCAGAAGTTTTCGGTACTTAGAAAAATTCTGTCGATCTCGGTACTTAGAAAAGACTCGGAAGTTTTCGGTACTTAGAAAATTTCTGACGTTTTCGGTACTTAGAAAAATTCTGATGATTTCGGTACTTAGAAAAATTCTGATGATTTCGGAACTTAGAAAAATTCTGCTGATTTCGGTACTTGGAAAAATTCTGCCGATTTCGGTACTTAGAAAAATTCTGTTTATTTCGGTACTTAGAAAAATTCTGACGATATCGGTACTTAGAAAATTCTGACGATTTCGGTACTTAGAAACATTCTGATGATTTCGGATCTTAGAAAATTTCTGACCTTTTCGATACTTAGAAAATTTCTGACGTTTTCGGTACTTAGAAAAATTCTGTCGATTTCGGTACTTGGAAAATTTCTGCCTTTTTCGGTACTTTGAAAAGACTCAGAAGTTTTCAGTACTTAGAAAATATCTGACGTTTTCGGTACTTAGAAAATTTCAGACATTTTCGGTACTTAGAAAAATTCTGTTGATTTCGGTACTTAGAAAAAATCTGTCGATTTCGGTACTTAGAAAAGACTCGGAAGTTTTCGGTACTTACAAAATTTCTGCCTTTTTCGGTACTTAGAAAACATTCAGAAGTTTTCGTTACTTAGAAAAATTCTGTCGAATTCGGTACTTAGAAAAATTCTGTTGATTTCGGTACTTGGAAAATTTCTGCCTTTTTCGGTACTTTGAAAAGACTCAGAAGTTTTCGGTACTTAGAAAATTTCTGACATTTTCCGTACTTAGAAAAATTCTGCCGATTTCGGTACTTAGAAAAATTCTGTTGATTTCGGTACTTAGAAAAATTCTGTCGATTTCGGTACTTAGAAAAGACTCGGAAGTTTTCGGTACTTAGAAAAATTCTGCCGATTTCGGTACTAAGAAAATTTCTGACATTTTCGGTACTTAGAAAATTTCTGACGTTTTCGGTACTTAGAAAAATTCTGATGATTTCGGATCTTAGAAAATTTCTGACCTTTTCGGTTCTTAGAAAATTTCTGTTGATTTCGGTACTTGGAAAATTTCTGCCTTTTTCGGTACATTGAAAAGACTCAGAAGTTTTCAGTACTTAGAAAATTTCTGACGTTTTCGGTACTTAGAAAATTTCTGACGTTTTCGGTACTTCGAAAAATTCTGCCGATTTCGGTACTTAGAAAAATTCCGTTGATTTCGGTACTTTGAAAAGACTCAGAAGTTTTCGGTACTTAGAAAATTTCTGACGTTTTCGGTTCTTTGAAAAATTCTGATGATTTCGGTACTTAGAAAAATTCTGTTGATTTCGGTACTTAGAAAAAATCTGTCGATTTCGGTACTTAGAAAAGACTCGGAAGTTTTCGGTTCTTACAAAATTTCTGCCTTTTTCGGTACTTAGAAAACATTCAGAAGTTTTCGTTACTTAGAAAAATTCTGTCGAATTCGGTACTTAGAAAAATTCTGTTGATTTCGGTACTTGGAAAATTTCTGCCTTTTTCGGTACTTTGAAAAGACTCAGAAGTTTGCAGTACTTAGAAAATTTCTGACATTTTCGGTACTTAGAAAAATACTTACGATTTCGATACTTATTAAACATTCAGAAGTTTTCGGTACTTAGAAAAATTCTGCCGATTTCGGTACTTAGAAAAATTCTGTCGATTTCGGTACTTAGAAAACCCTCGGAAGTTTTCGGTACTTAGAAAATTTCTGACGTTTTCGGTACTTAGAAAAATTCTTTTGATTTCGGTACTTAGAAAATTTCTGCCTTTTTCGGTACTTTGAAAAGACTCAGAAGTTTTCGGTACTTAGAAAAATTCTGTCGAATTCGGTACTTAGAAAATTCTGACGATTTCGGTACTTTGAAAAATTCTGCCTTTTTCGGTACTTTGAAAAGACTAGGAAGTTTGCAGTACTTAGAAAATTTCTGACGTTTTCGGTACTTAGAAAAATTCTTACGATTTCGATACTTATTAAACATTCAGAAGTTTTCGGTACTTAGAAAAATTCTGTCGATCTCGGTACTTAGAAAAGACTCGGAAGTTTTCGGTACTTAGAAAATTTCTGACGTTTTCGGTACTTAGAAAAATTCTGATGATTTCGGTACTTAGAAAAATTCTGATGATTTCGGAACTTAGAAAAATTCTGCTGATTTCGGTACTTGGAAAAATTCTGCCGATTTCGGTACTTAGAAAAATTCTGTTTATTTCGGTACTTAGAAAAATTCTGACGATATCGGTACTTAGAAAATTCTGACGATTTCGGTACTTAGAAACATTCTGATGATTTCGGATCTTAGAAAATTTCTGACCTTTTCGATACTTAGAAAATTTCTGACGTTTTCGGTACTTAGAAAAATTCTGTCGATTTCGGTACTTGGAAAATTTCTGCCTTTTTCGGTACTTTGAAAAGACTCAGAAGTTTTCAGTACTTAGAAAATATCTGACGTTTTCGGTACTTAGAAAATTTCAGACATTTTCGGTACTTAGAAAAATTCTGTTGATTTCGGTACTTAGAAAAAATCTGTCGATTTCGGTACTTAGAAAAGACTCGGAAGTTTTCGGTACTTACAAAATTTCTGCCTTTTTCGGTACTTAGAAAACATTCAGAAGTTTTCGTTACTTAGAAAAATTCTGTCGAATTCGGTACTTAGAAAAATTCTGTTGATTTCGGTACTTGGAAAATTTCTGCCTTTTTCGGTACTTTGAAAAGACTCAGAAGTTTTCGGTACTTAGAAAATTTCTGACATTTTCCGTACTTAGAAAAATTCTGCCGATTTCGGTACTTAGAAAAATTCTGTTGATTTCGGTACTTAGAAAAATTCTGTCGATTTCGGTACTTAGAAAAGACTCGGAAGTTTTCGGTACTTAGAAAAATTCTGCCGATTTCGGTACTAAGAAAATTTCTGACATTTTCGGTACTTAGAAAATTTCTGACGTTTTCGGTACTTAGAAAAATTCTGATGATTTCGGATCTTAGAAAATTTCTGACCTTTTCGGTTCTTAGAAAATTTCTGTTGATTTCGGTACTTGGAAAATTTCTGCCTTTTTCGGTACATTGAAAAGACTCAGAAGTTTTCAGTACTTAGAAAATTTCTGACGTTTTCGGTACTTAGAAAATTTCTGACGTTTTCGGTACTTCGAAAAATTCTGCCGATTTCGGTACTTAGAAAAATTCCGTTGATTTCGGTACTTTGAAAAGACTCAGAAGTTTTCGGTACTTAGAAAATTTCTGACGTTTTCGGTTCTTTGAAAAATTCTGATGATTTCGGTACTTAGAAAAATTCTGTTGATTTCGGTACTTAGAAAAAATCTGTCGATTTCGGTACTTAGAAAAGACTCGGAAGTTTTCGGTTCTTACAAAATATCTGATGATTTCGGTACTTAGAAAAAATTCTGATGATTTCGGTACTTAGAAAAATTCTGATGATTTCGGAACTTAGAAAAATTCTGCTGATTTCGGTACTTGGAAAAATTCTGCCGATTTCGGTACTTAGAAAAATTCTGTTTATTTCGGTACTTAGAAAAATTCTGACGATATCGGTACTTAGAAAATTCTGACGATTTCGGTACTTAGAAACATTCTGATGATTTCGGATCTTAGAAAATTTCTGACCTTTCGATACTTAGAAAATTTCTGACGTTTTCGGTACTTAGAAAAATTCTGTCGATTTCGGTACTTGGAAAATTTCTGCCTTTTTCGGTACTTTGAAAAGACTCAGAAGTTTTCAGTACTTAGAAAATATCTGACGTTTTCGGTACTTAGAAAATTTCAGACATTTTCGGTACTTAGAAAAATTCTGTTGATTTCGGTACTTAGAAAAAATCTGTCGATTTCGGTACTTAGAAAAGACTCGGAAGTTTTCGGTACTTACAAAATTTCTGCCTTTTTCGGTACTTAGAAAACATTCAGAAGTTTTCGTTACTTAGAAAAATTCTGTCGAATTCGGTACTTAGAAAAATTCTGTTGATTTCGGTACTTGGAAAATTTCTGCCTTTTTCGGTACTTTGAAAAGACTCAGAAGTTTTCGGTACTTAGAAAATTTCTGACATTTTCCGTACTTAGAAAAATTCTGCCGATTTCGGTACTTAGAAAAATTCTGTTGATTTCGGTACTTAGAAAAATTCTGTCGATTTCGGTACTTAGAAAAGACTCGGAAGTTTTCGGTACTTAGAAAAATTCTGCCGATTTCGGTACTAAGAAAATTTCTGACATTTTCGGTACTTAGAAAATTTCTGACGTTTTCGGTACTTAGAAAAATTCTGATGATTTCGGATCTTAGAAAATTTCTGACCTTTTCGGTTCTTAGAAAATTTCTGTTGATTTCGGTACTTGGAAAATTTCTGCCTTTTTCGGTACATTGAAAAGACTCAGAAGTTTTCAGTACTTAGAAAATTTCTGACGTTTTCGGTACTTAGAAAATTTCTGACGTTTTCGGTACTTCGAAAAATTCTGCCGATTTCGGTACTTAGAAAAATTCCGTTGATTTCGGTACTTTGAAAAGACTCAGAAGTTTTCGGTACTTAGAAAATTTCTGACGTTTTCGGTTCTTTGAAAAATTCTGATGATTTCGGTACTTAGAAAAATTCTGTTGATTTCGGTACTTAGAAAAAATCTGTCGATTTCGGTACTTAGAAAAGACTCGGAAGTTTTCGGTTCTTACAAAATTTCTGCCTTTTTCGGTACTTAGAAAACATTCAGAAGTTTTCGTTACTTAGAAAAATTCTGTCGAATTCGGTACTTAGAAAAATTCTGTTGATTTCGGTACTTGGAAAATTTCTGCCTTTTTCGGTACTTTGAAAAGACTCAGAAGTTTGCAGTACTTAGAAAATTTCTGACATTTTCGGTACTTAGAAAAATACTTACGATTTCGATACTTATTAAACATTCAGAAGTTTTCGGTACTTAGAAAAATTCTGCCGATTTCCGTACTTAGAAAAATTCTGTTGATTTCGGTACTTAGAAAAATTCTGTCGATTTCGGTACTTAGAAAAGACTCGGAAGTTTTCGGTACTTAGAAAATTTCTGACGTTTTCGGTACTTAGAAAAATTCTTTTGATTTCGGTACATAGAAAATTTCTGCCTTTTTCGGTACTTAGAAAACATTCAAAAGTTTTCGGTACTTAGAAAATTTCTGACGTTTTCGGTACTTAGAAAAATTCTTTTGATTTCGGTACTTAGAAAATTTCTGCCTTTTTCGGTACTTTGAAAAGACTCAGAAGTTTTCGGTACTTAGAAAATTTCTGACATTTTCGGTACTTAGAAAAATTCTGCCGATTTCGGTACTTTGAAAAATTCTGTTGATTTCGGTACTTAGAAAAATTCTGTCGATTTCGGTACTTAGAAAAGACTCGGAAGTTTTCGGTACTTAGAAAAATTCTGCCGATTTCGGTACTAAGAAAATTTCTGACATTTTCGGTACTTAGAAAATTTCTGACGATTTCGGTACTTAGAAAAATTCTGATGATTTCGGATCTTAGAAAATTTCTGACCTTTTCGGTACTTAGAAAATTTCTGTTGATTTCGGAACTTGGAAAATTTCTGTTGATTTCGGTACTTGGAAAATTTCTGCCTTTTTCGGTACTTTGAAAAGACTCAGAAGTTTTCAGTACTTAGAAAATTTCTGACGTTTTCGGTACTTAGAAAAATTCTTACGATTTCGATACTTATTAAACATTCAGAAGTTTTCGGTACTTAGAAAAATTCTGTCGATCTCGGTACTTAGAAAAGACTCGGAAGTTTTCGGTACTTAGAAAATTTCTGACGTTTTCGGTACTTAGAAAAATTCTGATGATTTCGGTACTTAGAAAAATTCTGATGATTTCGGAACTTAGAAAAATTCTGCTGATTTCGGTACTTGGAAAATTTCTGCCTTTTTCGGTACTTTGAAAGGACTCAGAAGTTTTCAGTACTTAGAAAATTTCTGACGTTTTCGGAACTTAGAAAAATTCTGCCGATTTCGGTACTAAGAAAATTTCTGACATTTTCGGTACTTAGAAAAATTCTGCCGATTTCGGTACTTTGAAAAATTCTGTTGATTTCGGTACTTAGAAAAATTCTGTCGATTTCGGTACTTAGAAAAGACTCGGAAGTTTTCGGTACTTAGAAAAATTCTGCCGATTTCGGTACTAAGAAAATTTCTGACATTTTCGGTACTTCGAAAAATTCTGCCGATTTCGGTACTTAGAAAAATTCCGTTGATTTCGGTACTTTGAAAAGACTCAGAAGTTTTCGGTACTTAGAAAATTTCTGACGTTTTCGGTTCTTTGAAAAATTCTGATGATTTCGGTACTTAGAAAAATTCTGATGATTTCGGATCTTAGAAAATTTCTGACCTTTTCGGTACTTAGAAAATTTCTGTTGATTTCGGAACTTGGAAAATTTCTGCCTTTTTCGGTACTTTGAAAAGACTCAGAAGTTTTCAGTACTTAGAAAATTTCTGACGTTTTCGGTACTTAGAAAATTTCTGACGTTTTCGGTACTTCGAAAAATTCTGCCGATTTCGGTACTTAGAAAAATTCCGTTGATTTCGGTACTTTGAAAAGACTCAGAAGTTTTCGGTACTTAGAAAATTTCTGACGTTTTCGGTTCTTTGAAAAATTCTGATGATTTCGGTACTTAGAAAAATTCTGTTTATTTCGGTACTTAGAAAAAATCTGTCGATTTCGGTACTTAGAAAAGACTCGGAAGTTTTCGGTTCTTACAAAATTTCTGCCTTTTTCGGTACTTATTAAACATTCAGAAGTTTTCGGTACTTAGAAAAATTCTGTCGATCTCGGTACTTAGAAAAGACTCGGAAGTTTTCGGTACTTAGAAAATTTCTGACGTTTTCGGTACTTAGAAAAATTCTGATGATTTCGGTACTTAGAAAAATTCTGATGATTTCGGAACTTAGAAAAATTCTGCTGATTTCGGTACTTGGAAAATTTCTGCCTTTTTCGGTACTTTGAAAGGACTCAGAAGTTTTCAGTACTTAGAAAATTTCTGACGTTTTCGGTACTTTGAAAATTTCTGACGTTTTCGGTACTTAGAAAAATTCTGCCGATTTTGGTACTTAGAAAAATTCTGTTGATTTCGGTACTTAGAAAAATTCTGACGATATCGGTACTTAGAAAATTCTGACGATTTCGGTACTTAGAAACATTCTGATGATTTCGGATCTTAGAAAATTTCTGACCTTTTCGATACTTAGAAAATTTCTGACGTTTTCGGTACTTAGAAAAATTCTGTCGATTTCGGTACTTGGAAAATTTCTGCCTTTTTCGGTACTTTGAAAAGACTCAGAAGTTTTCAGTACTTAGAAAATATCTGACGTTTTCGGTACTTAGAAAATTTCTGACATTTTCGGTACTTAGAAAAATTCTGTTGATTTCGGTACTTAGAAAAAATCTGTCGATTTCGGTACTTAGAAAAGACTCGGAAGTTTTCGGTACTTACAAAATTTCTGCCTTTTTCGGTACTTTGAAAAGACTCAGAAGTTTGCAGTACTTAGAAAATTTCTGACATTTTCGGTACTTAGAAAAATACTTACGATTTCGATACTTCTTAAACATTCAGAAGTTTTCGGTACTTAGAAAAATTCTGCCGATTTCGGTACTTAGAAAAATTCTGTTGATTTCGGTACTTAGAAAAATTCTGTCGATTTCGGTACTTAGAAAAGACTCGGAAGTTTTCGGTACTTACAAAATTTCTGCCTTTTTCGGTACTTAGAAAACATTCAGAAGTTTTCGTTACTTAGAAAAATTCTGTCGAATTCGGTACTTAGAAAAATTCTGTTGATTTCGGTACTTGGAAAATTTCTGCCTTTTTCGGTACTTTGAAAAGACTCAAAAGTTTGCAGTACTTAGAAAATTTCTGACATTTTCGGTACTTAGAAAAATTCTGCCGATTTCGGTACTTAGAAAAATTCTGTTGATTTCGGTACTTAGAAAAATTCTGTCGATTTCGGTACTTAGAAAAGACTCGGAAGTTTTCGGTACTTAGAAAAATTCTGCCGATTTCGGTACTAAGAAAATTTCTGACATTTTCGGTACTTAGAAAATTTCTGACGTTTTCGGTACTTAGAAAAATTCTGATGATTTCGGATCTTAGAAAATTTCTGACGTTTTCGGTACTTAGAAAATTTCTGACGTTTTCGGTACTTCGAAAAATTCTGCCGATTTCGGTACTTAGAAAAATTCCGTTGATTTCGGTACTTTGAAAAGACTCAGAAGTTTTCGGTACTTAGAAAATTTCTGACGTTTTCGGTTCTTTGAAAAATTCTGATGATTTCGGTACTTAGAAAAATTCTGTTGATTTCGGTACTTAGAAAAAATCTGTCGATTTCGGTACTTAGAAAAGACTCGGAAGTTTTCGGTTCTTACAAAATTTCTGCCTTTTTCGGTACTTAGAAAACATTCAGAAGTTTTCGTTACTTAGAAAAATTCTGTCGAATTCGGTACTTAGAAAAATTCTGTTGATTTCGGTACTTGGAAAATTTCTGCCTTTTTCGGTACTTTGAAAAGACTCAGAAGTTTGCAGTACTTAGAAAATTTCTCACATTTTCGGTACTTAGAAAAATACTTACGATTTCGATACTTATTAAACATTCAGAAGTTTTCGGTACTTAGAAAAATTCTGCCGATTTCCGTACTTAGAAAAATTCTGTTGATTTCGGTACTTAGAAAAATTCTGTCGATTTCGGTACTTAGAAAAGACTCGGAAGTTTTCGGTACTTAGAAAATTTCTGACGTTTTCGGTACTTAGAAAAATTCTTTTGATTTCGGTACATAGAAAATTTCTGCCTTTTTCGGTACTTAGAAAACATTCAAAAGTTTTCGGTACTTAGAAAATTTCTGACGTTTTCGGTACTTAGAAAAATTCTTTTGATTTCGGTACTTAGAAAATTTCTGCCTTTTTCGGTACTTTGAAAAGACTCAGAAGTTTTCGGTACTTAGAAAATTTCTGACATTTTCGGTACTTAGAAAAATTCTGCCGATTTCGGTACTTTGAAAAATTCTGTTGATTTCGGTACTTAGAAAAATTCTGTCGATTTCGGTACTTAGAAAAGACTCGGAAGTTTTCGGTACTTAGAAAAATTCTGCCGATTTCGGTACTAAGAAAATTTCTGACATTTTCGGTACTTAGAAAATTTCTGACGATTTCGGTACTTAGAAAAATTCTGATGATTTCGGATCTTAGAAAATTTCTGACCTTTTCGGTACTTAGAAAATTTCTGTTGATTTCGGAACTTGGAAAATTTCTGTTGATTTCGGTACTTGGAAAATTTCTGCCTTTTTCGGTACTTTGAAAAGACTCAGAAGTTTTCAGTACTTAGAAAATTTCTGACGTTTTCGGTACTTAGAAAATTTCTGACGTTTTCGGTACTTCGAAAAATTCTGCGATTTCGGTACTTAGAAAAATTCCGTTGATTTCGGTACTTTGAAAAGACTCAGAAGTTTTCGGTACTTAGAAAATTTCTGACGTTTTCGGTTCTTTGAAAAATTCTGATGATTTCGGTACTTAGAAAAATTCTGTTGATTTCGGTACTTAGAAAAAATCTGTCGATTTCGGTACTTAGAAAAGACTCGGAAGTTTTCGGTTCTTACAAAATTTCTGCCTTTTTCGGTACTTAGAAAACATTCAGAAGTTTTCGTTACTTAGAAAAATTCTGTCGAATTCGGTACTTAGAAAAATTCTGTTGATTTCGGTACTTGGAAAATTTCTGCCTTTTTCGGTACTTTGAAAAGACTCAGAAGTTTGCAGTACTTAGAAAATTTCTCACATTTTCGGTACTTAGAAAAATACTTACGATTTCGATACTTATTAAACATTCAGAAGTTTTCGGTACTTAGAAAAATTCTGCCGATTTCCGTACTTAGAAAAATTCTGTTGATTTCGGTACTTAGAAAAATTCTGTCGATTTCGGTACTTAGAAAAGACTCGGAAGTTTTCGGTACTTAGAAAATTTCTGCCGATTTCCGTACTTAGAAAAATTCTGTTGATTTCGGTACTTGGAAAATTTCTGCCTTTTTCGGTACTTTGAAAAGACTCAGAAGTTTGCAGTACTTAGAAAATTTCTCACATTTTCGGTACTTAGAAAAATACTTACGATTTCGATACTTATTAAACATTCAGAAGTTTTCGGTACTTAGAAAAATTCTGCCGATTTCCGTACTTAGAAAAATTCTGTTGATTTCGGTACTTAGAAAAATTCTGTCGATTTCGGTACTTAGAAAAGACTCGGAAGTTTTCGGTACTTAGAAAATTTCTGACGTTTTCGGTACTTAGAAAAATTCTTTTGATTTCGGTACATAGAAAATTTCTGCCTTTTTCGGTACTTAGAAAACATTCAAAAGTTTTCGGTACTTAGAAAATTTCTGACGTTTTCGGTACTTAGAAAAATTCTTTTGATTTCGGTACTTAGAAAATTTCTGCCTTTTTCGGTACTTTGAAAAGACTCAGAAGTTTTCGGTACTTAGAAAATTTCTGACATTTTCGGTACTTAGAAAAATTCTGCCGATTTCGGTACTTTGAAAAATTCTGTTGATTTCGGTACTTAGAAAAATTCTGTCGATTTCGGTACTTAGAAAAGACTCGGAAGTTTTCGGTACTTAGAAAAATTCTGCCGATTTCGGTACTAAGAAAATTTCTGACATTTTCGGTACTTAGAAAATTTCTGACGATTTCGGTACTTAGAAAAATTCTGATGATTTCGGATCTTAGAAAATTTCTGACCTTTTCGGTACTTAGAAAATTTCTGTTGATTTCGGAACTTGGAAAATTTCTGTTGATTTCGGTACTTGGAAAATTTCTGCCTTTTTCGGTACTTTGAAAAGACTCAGAAGTTTTCAGTACTTAGAAAATTTCTGACGTTTTCGGTACTTAGAAAATTTCTGACGTTTTCGGTACTTCGAAAAATTCTGCCGATTTCGGTACTTAGAAAAATTCCGTTGATTTCGGTACTTTGAAAAGACTCAGAAGTTTTCGGTACTTAGAAAATTTCTGACGTTTTCGGTTCTTTGAAAAATTCTGATGATTTCGGTACTTAGAAAAATTCTGTTGATTTCGGTACTTAGAAAAAATCTGTCGATTTCGGTACTTAGAAAAGACTCGGAAGTTTTCGGTTCTTACAAAATTTCTGCCTTTTTCGGTACTTAGAAAACATTCAGAAGTTTTCGTTACTTAGAAAAATTCTGTCGAATTCGGTACTTAGAAAAATTCTGTTGATTTCGGTACTTGGAAAATTTCTGCCTTTTTCGGTACTTTGAAAAGACTCAGAAGTTTGCAGTACTTAGAAAATTTCTCACATTTTCGGTACTTAGAAAAATACTTACGATTTCGATACTTATTAAACATTCAGAAGTTTTCGGTACTTAGAAAAATTCTGCCGATTTCCGTACTTAGAAAAATTCTGTTGATTTCGGTACTTAGAAAAATTCTGTCGATTTCGGTACTTAGAAAAGACTCGGAAGTTTTCGGTACTTAGAAAATTTCTGCCGATTTCCGTACTTAGAAAAATTCTGTTGATTTCGGTACTTGGAAAATTTCTGCCTTTTTCGGTACTTTGAAAAGACTCAGAAGTTTTCAGTACTTAGAAAATTTCTGACGTTTTCGGTACTTAGAAAAATTCTTACGATTTCGATACTTATTAAACATTCAGAAGTTTTCGGTACTTAGAAAAATTCTGTCGATCTCGGTACTTAGAAAAGACTCGGAAGTTTTCGGTACTTAGAAAATTTCTGACGTTTTCGGTACTTAGAAAAATTCTGCCGATTTCGGTACTTTGAAAATTTCTTACGATTTCGATACTTATTAAAGATACAGAAGTTTTCGGTACTTAGAAAAATTCTGCCGATTTCGGTACTTAGAAAATTCTGACGATTTCGGTACTTTGAAAAATTCTGCCTTTTTCGGTACTTTGAAAAGACTAGGAAGTTTGCAGTACTTAGAAAATTTCTGACGTTTTCGGTACTTAGAAAAATTCTTACGATTTCGATACTTATTAAACATTCAGAAGTTTTCGGTACTTAGAAAAATTCTGTCGATCTCGGTACTTAGAAAAGACTCGGAAGTTTTCGGTACTTAGAAATTTTCTGACGTTTTCGGTACTTAGAAAAATTCTGATGATTTCGGTACTTAGAAAAATTCTGATGATTTCGGAACTTAGAAAAATTCTGCTGATTTCGGTACTTGGAAAATTTCTGCCTTTTTCGGTACTTTGAAAGGACTCAGAAGTTTTCAGTACTTAGAAAATTTCTGACGTTTTCGGATCTTAGAAAAATTCTGCCGATTTCGGTACTAAGAAAATTTCTGACATTTTCGGTACTTAGAAAATTTCTGACGTTTTCGGTACTTAGAAAATTTCTGACGTTTTCGGTACTTAGAAAAATTCTTTTGATTTCGGTACTTAGAAAATTTCTGCCTTTTTCGGTACTTTGAAAAGACTCAGAAGTTTTCGGTACTTAGAAAATTTCTGACATTTTCGGTACTTAGAAAAATTCTGCCGATTTCGGTACTTTGAAAAATTCTGTTGATTTCGGTACTTAGAAAAATTCTGTCGATTTCGGTACTTAGAAAAGACTCGGAAGTTTTCGGTACTTAGAAAAATTCTGCCGATTTCGGTACTAAGAAAATTTCTGACATTTTCGGTACTTCGAAAAATTCTGCCGATTTCGGTACTTAGAAAAATTCCGTTGATTTCGGTACTTAGAAAAATTCTGATGATTTCGGATCTTAGAAAATTTCTGACCTTTTCGGTACTTAGAAAATTTCTGTTGATTTCGGAACTTGGAAAATTTCTGCCTTTTTCGGTACTTTGAAAAGACTCAGAAGTTTTCAGTACTTAGAAAATTTCTGACGTTTTCGGTACTTAGAAAATTTCTGACGTTTTCGGTACTTCGAAAAATTCTGCCGATTTCGGTACTTAGAAAAATTCCGTTGATTTCGGTACTTTGAAAAGACTCAGAAGTTTTCGGTACTTAGAAAATTTCTGACGTTTTCGGTTCTTTGAAAAATTCTGATGATTTCGGTACTTAGAAAAATTCTGTTGATTTCGGTACTTAGAAAAAATCTGTCGATTTCGGTACTTAGAAAAGACTCGGAAGTTTTCGGTTCTTACAAAATTTCTGCCTTTTTCGGTACTTAGAAAACATTCAGAAGTTTTCGTTACTTAGAAAAATTCTGTCGAATTCGGTACTTAGAAAAATTCTGTTGATTTCGGTACTTGGAAAATTTCTGCCTTTTTCGGTACTTTGAAAAGACTCAGAAGTTTTCAGTACTTAGAAAATTTCTGACGTTTTCGGTACTTAGAAAAATTCTTTTGATTTCGGTACTTAGAAAAAATCTGTCGATTTCGGTACTTAGAAAAGACTCGGAAGTTTTCGGTACTTAGAAAAATTCTGCCGATTTCGGTACTAAGAAAATTTCTGACATTTTCGGTACTTAGAAAATTTCTGACATTTTCGGTACTTAGAAAATTTCTGACGTTTTCGGTACTTAGAAAAATTCTGATGATTTCGGATCTTAGAAAATTTCTGACCTTTTCGGTTCTTAGAAAATTTCTGTTGATTTCGGTACTTGGAAAATTTCTGCCTTTTTCGGTACTTTGAAAAGACTCAGAAGTTTTCAGTACTTAGAAAATTTCTGACGTTTTCGGTACTTAGAAAATTTCTGACGTTTTCGGTACTTCGAAAAATTCTGCCGATTTCGGTACTTAGAAAAATTCCGTTGATTTCGGTACTTTGAAAAGACTCAGAAGTTTTCGGTACTTAGAAAATTTCTGACGTTTTCGGTTCTTTGAAAAATTCTGATGATTTCGGTACTTAGAAAAATTCTGTTGATTTCGGTACTTAGAAAAAATCTGTCGATTTCGGTACTTAGAAAAGACTCGGAAGTTTTCGGTTCTTACAAAATTTCTGCCTTTTTCGGTACTTAGAAAACATTCAGAAGTTTTCGTTACTTAGAAAAATTCTGTCGAATTCGGTACTTAGAAAAATTCTGTTGATTTCGGTACTTGGAAAATTTCTGCCTTTTTCGGTACTTTGAAAAGACTCAGAAGTTTGCAGTACTTAGAAAATTTCTCACATTTTCGGTACTTAGAAAAATACTTACGATTTCGATACTTATTAAACATTCAGAAGTTTTCGGTACTTAGAAAAATTCTGCCGATTTCCGTACTTAGAAAAATTCTGTTGATTTCGGTACTTAGAAAAATTCTGTCGATTTCGGTACTTAGAAAAGACTCGGAAGTTTTCGGTACTTAGAAAATTTCTGACGTTTTCGGTACTTAGAAAAATTCTTTTGATTTCGGTACATAGAAAATTTCTGCCTTTTTCGGTACTTAGAAAACATTCAAAAGTTTTCGGTACTTAGAAAATTTCTGACGTTTTCGGTACTTAGAAAAATTCTTTTGATTTCGGTACTTAGAAAATTTCTGCCTTTTTCGGTACTTTGAAAAGACTCAGAAGTTTTCGGTACTTAGAAAATTTCTGACATTTTCGGTACTTAGAAAAATTCTGCCGATTTCGGTACTTTGAAAAATTCTGTTGATTTCGGTACTTAGAAAAATTCTGTTGATTTCGGTACTTAGAAAAATTCTGTCGATCTCGGTACTTAGAAAAGACTCGGAAGTTTTCGGTACTTAGAAAATTTCTGACGTTTTCGGTACTTAGAAAAATTCTGCTGATTTCGGTACTTTGAAAATTTCTTACGATTTCGATACTTATTAAAGATACAGAAGTTTTCGGTACTTAGAAAAATTCTGCCGATTTCGGTACTTAGAAAATTCTGACGATTTCGGTACTTTGAAAAATTCTGCCTTTTTCGGTACTTTGAAAAGACTAGGAAGTTTGCAGTACTTAGAAAATTTCTGACGTTTTCGGTACTTAGAAAAATTCTTACGATTTCGATACTTATTAAACATTCAGAAGTTTTCGGTACTTAGAAAAATTCTGTCGATCTCGGTACTTAGAAAAGACTCGGAAGTTTTCGGTACTTAGAAAATTTCTGACGTTTTCGGTACTTAGAAAAATTCTGATGATTTCGGTACTTAGAAAAATTCTGATGATTTCGGAACTTAGAAAAATTCTGCTGATTTCGGTACTTGGAAAATTTCTGCCTTTTTCGGTACTTTGAAAGGACTCAGAAGTTTTCAGTACTTAGAAAATTTCTGACGTTTTCGGAACTTAGAAAAATTCTGCCGATTTCGGTACTAAGAAAATTTCTGACATTTTCGGTACTTAGAAAATTTCTGACGTTTTCGGTACTTAGAAAATTTCTGACGTTTTCGGTACTTCGAAAAATTCTGCCGATTTCGGTACTTAGAAAAATTCCGTTGATTTCGGTACTTTGAAAAGACTCAGAAGTTTTCGGTACTTAGAAAATTTCTGACGTTTTCGGTTCTTTGAAAAATTCTGATGATTTCGGTACTTAGAAAAATTCTGTTGATTTCGGTACTTAGAAAAAATCTGTCGATTTCGGTACTTAGAAAAGACTCGGAAGTTTTCGGTTCTTACAAAATTTCTGCCTTTTTCGGTACTTAGAAAACATTCAGAAGTTTTCGTTACTTAGAAAAATTCTGTCGAATTCGGTACTTAGAAAAATTCTGTTGATTTCGGTACTTGGAAAATTTCTGCCTTTTTCGGTACTTTGAAAAGACTCAGAAGTTTTCGGTACTTAGAAAATTTCTGACGTTTTCGGTTCTTTGAAAAATTCTGATGATTTCGGTACTTAGAAAAATTCTGTTGATTTCGGTACTTAGAAAAAATCTGTCGATTTCGGTACTTAGAAAAGACTCGGAAGTTTTCGGTTCTTACAAAATTTCTGCCTTTTTCGGTACTTAGAAAACATTCAGAAGTTTTCGTTACTTAGAAAAATTCTGTCGAATTCGGTACTTAGAAAAATTCTGTTGATTTCGGTACTTGGAAAATTTCTGCCTTTTTCGGTACTTTGAAAAGACTCAGAAGTTTGCAGTACTTAGAAAATTTCTCACATTTTCGGTACTTAGAAAAATACTTACGATTTCGATACTTATTAAACATTCAGAAGTTTTCGGTACTTAGAAAAATTCTGCCGATTTCCGTACTTAGAAAAATTCTGTTGATTTCGGTACTTAGAAAAATTCTGTCGATTTCGGTACTTAGAAAAGACTCGGAAGTTTTCGGTACTTAGAAAATTTCTGACGTTTTCGGTACTTAGAAAAATTCTTTTGATTTCGGTACATAGAAAATTTCTGCCTTTTTCGGTACTTAGAAAACATTCAAAAGTTTTCGGTACTTAGAAAATTTCTGACGTTTTCGGTACTTAGAAAAATTCTTTTGATTTCGGTACTTAGAAAATTTCTGCCTTTTTCGGTACTTTGAAAAGACTCAGAAGTTTTCGGTACTTAGAAAATTTCTGACATTTTCGGTACTTAGAAAAATTCTGCCGATTTCGGTACTTTGAAAAATTCTGTTGATTTCGGTACTTAGAAAAATTCTGTCGATTTCGGTACTTAGAAAAGACTCGGAAGTTTTCGGTACTTAGAAAAATTCTGCCGATTTCGGTACTAAGAAAATTTCTGACATCTTCGGTACTTAGAAAATTTCTGACGATTTCGGTACTTAGAAAAATTCTGATGATTTCGGATCTTAGAAAATTTCTGACCTTTTCGGTACTTAGAAAATTTCTGTTGATTTCGGAACTTGGAAAATTTCTGTTGATTTCGGTACTTGGAAAATTTCTGCCTTTTTCGGTACTTTGAAAAGACTCAGAAGTTTTCAGTACTTAGAAAATTTCTGACGTTTTCGGTACTTAGAAAAATTCTTACGATTTCGATACTTATTAAACATTCAGAAGTTTTCGGTACTTAGAAAAATTCTGTCGATCTCGGTACTTAGAAAAGACTCGGAAGTTTTCGGTACTTAGAAAATTTCTGACGTTTTCGGTACTTAGAAAAATTCTGCCGATTTCGGTACTTTGAAAATTTCTTACGATTTCGATACTTATTAAAGATACAGAAGTTTTCGGTACTTAGAAAAATTCTGCCGATTTCGGTACTTAGAAAATTCTGACGATTTCGGTACTTTGAAAAATTCTGCCTTTTTCGGTACTTTGAAAAGACTAGGAAGTTTGCAGTACTTAGAAAATTTCTGACGTTTTCGGTACTTAGAAAAATTCTTACGATTTCGATACTTATTAAACATTCAGAAGTTTTCGGTACTTAGAAAAATTCTGTCGATCTCGGTACTTAGAAAAGACTCGGAAGTTTTCGGTACTTAGAAAATTTCTGACGTTTTCGGTACTTAGAAAAATTCTGATGATTTCGGTACTTAGAAAAATTCTGATGATTTCGGAACTTGGAAAATTTCTGCCTTTTTCGGTACTTTGAAAGGACTCAGAAGTTTTCAGTACTTAGAAAATTTCTGACGTTTTCGGAACTTAGAAAAATTCTGCCGATTTCGGTACTAAGAAAATTTCTGACATTTTCGGTACTTAGAAAATTTCTGACGTTTTCGGTACTTAGAAAATTTCTGACGTTTTCGGTACTTAGAAAAATTCTTTTGATTTCGGTACTTAGAAAATTTCTGCCTTTTTCGGTACTTTGAAAAGACTCAGAAGTTTTCGGTACTTAGAAAATTTCTGACATTTTCGGTACTTAGAAAAATTCTGCCGATTTCGGTACTTTGAAAAATTCTGTTGATTTCGGTACTTAGAAAAATTCTGTCGATTTCGGTACTTATAAAAGACTCGGAAGTTTTCGGTACTTAGAAAAATTCTGCCGATTTCGGTACTAAGAAAATTTCTGACATTTTCGGTACTTCGAAAAATTCTGCCGATTTCGGTACTTAGAAAAATTCCGTTGATTTCGGTACTTAGAAAAATTCTGATGATTTCGGATCTTAGAAAATTTCTGACCTTTTCGGTACTTAGAAAATTTCTGTTGATTTCGGAACTTGGAAAATTTCTGCCTTTTTCGGTACTTTGAAAAGACTCAGAAGTTTTCAGTACTTAGAAAATTTCTGACGTTTTCGGTACTTAGAAAATTTCTGACGTTTTCGGTACTTCGAAAAATTCTGCCGATTTCGGTACTTAGAAAAATTCCGTTGATTTCGGTACTTTGAAAAGACTCAGAAGTTTTCGGTACTTAGAAAATTTCTGACGTTTTCGGTTCTTTGAAAAATTCTGATGATTTCGGTACTTAGAAAAATTCTGTTGATTTCGGTACTTAGAAAAAATCTGTCGATTTCGGTACTTAGAAAAGACTCGGAAGTTTTCGGTTCTTACAAAATTTCTGCCTTTTCGGTACTTAGAAAACATTCAGAAGTTTTCGTTACTTAGAAAAATTCTGTCGAATTCGGTACTTAGAAAAATTCTGTTGATTTCGGTACTTGGAAAATTTCTGCCTTTTTCGGTACTTTGAAAAGACTCAGAAGTTTTCAGTACTTAGAAAATTTCTGACGTTTTCGGTACTTAGAAAAATTCTTTTGATTTCGGTACTTAGAAAAAATCTGTCGATTTCGGTACTTAGAAAAGACTCGGAAGTTTTCGGTACTTACAAAATTTCTGCCTTTTTCGGTACTTAGAAAACATTCAGAAGTTTTCGTTACTTAGAAAAATTCTGTCGAATTCGGTACTTAGAAAAATTCTGTTGATTTCGGTACTTGGAAAATTTCTGCCTTTTTCGGTACTTTGAAAAGACTCAGAAGTTTGCAGTACTTAGAAAATTTCTGACATTTTCGGTACTTAGAAAAATACTTACGATTTCGATACTTATTAAACATTCAGAAGTTTTCGGTACTTAGAAAAATTCTGCCGATTTCGGTACTTAGAAAAATTCTGTTGATTTCGGTACTTAGAAAAATTCTGTCGATTTCGGTACTTAGAAAAGACTCGGAAGTTTTCGGTACTTAGAAAATTTCTGACGTTTTCGGTACTTAGAAAAATTCTTTTGATTTCGGTACTTAGAAAATTTCTGCCTTTTTCGGTACTTAGAAAACATTCAGAAGTTTTCGTTACTTAGAAAAATTCTGTCGAATTCGGTACTTAGAAAAATTCTGTTGATTTCGGTACTTGGAAAATTTCTGCCTTTTTCGGTACTTTGAAAAGACTCAGAAGTTTGCAGTACTTAGAAAATTTCTCACATTTTCGGTACTTAGAAAAATACTTACGATTTCGATACTTATTAAACATTCAGAAGTTTTCGGTACTTAGAAAAATTCTGCCGATTTCCGTACTTAGAAAAATTCTGTTGATTTCGGTACTTAGAAAAATTCTGTCGATTTCGGTACTTAGAAAAGACTCGGAAGTTTTCGGTACTTAGAAAATTTCTGACGTTTTCGGTACTTTGAAAAGACTCAGAAGTTTGCAGTACTTAGAAAATTTCTCACATTTTCGGTACTTAGAAAAATACTTACGATTTCGATACTTATTAAACATTCAGAAGTTTTCGGTACTTAGAAAAATTCTGCCGATTTCCGTACTTAGAAAAATTCTGTTGATTTCGGTACTTAGAAAAATTCTGTCGATTTCGGTACTTAGAAAAGACTCGGAAGTTTTCGGTACTTAGAAAATTTCTGACGTTTTCGGTACTTAGAAAAATTCTTTTGATTTCGGTACATAGAAAATTTCTGCCTTTTTCGGTACTTAGAAAACATTCAAAAGTTTTCGGTACTTAGAAAATTTCTGACGTTTTCGGTACTTAGAAAAATTCTTTTGATTTCGGTACTTAGAAAATTTCTGCCTTTTTCGGTACTTTGAAAAGACTCAGAAGTTTTCGGTACTTAGAAAATTTCTGACATTTTCGGTACTTAGAAAAATTCTGCCGATTTCGGTACTTTGAAAAATTCTGTTGATTTCGGTACTTAGAAAAATTCTGTTGATTTCGGTACTTAGAAAAATTCTGTCGATCTCGGTACTTAGAAAAGACTCGGAAGTTTTCGGTACTTAGAAAATTTCTGACGTTTTCGGTACTTAGAAAAATTCTGCTGATTTCGGTACTTTGAAAATTTCTTACGATTTCGATACTTATTAAAGATACAGAAGTTTTCGGTACTTAGAAAAATTCTGCCGATTTCGGTACTTAGAAAATTCTGACGATTTCGGTACTTTGAAAAATTCTGCCTTTTTCGGTACTTTGAAAAGACTAGGAAGTTTGCAGTACTTAGAAAATTTCTGACGTTTTCGGTACTTAGAAAAATTCTTACGATTTCGATACTTATTAAACATTCAGAAGTTTTCGGTACTTAGAAAAATTCTGTCGATCTCGGTACTTAGAAAAGACTCGGAAGTTTTCGGTACTTAGAAAATTTCTGACGTTTTCGGTACTTAGAAAAATTCTGATGATTTCGGTACTTAGAAAAATTCTGATGATTTCGGAACTTAGAAAAATTCTGCTGATTTCGGTACTTGGAAAATTTCTGCCTTTTTCGGTACTTTGAAAGGACTCAGAAGTTTTCAGTACTTAGAAAATTTCTGACGTTTTCGGAACTTAGAAAAATTCTGCCGATTTCGGTACTAAGAAAATTTCTGACATTTTCGGTACTTAGAAAATTTCTGACGTTTTCGGTACTTAGAAAATTTCTGACGTTTTCGGTACTTCGAAAAATTCTGCCGATTTCGGTACTTAGAAAAATTCCGTTGATTTCGGTACTTTGAAAAGACTCAGAAGTTTTCGGTACTTAGAAAATTTCTGACGTTTTCGGTTCTTTGAAAAATTCTGATGATTTCGGTACTTAGAAAAATTCTGTTGATTTCGGTACTTAGAAAAAATCTGTCGATTTCGGTACTTAGAAAAGACTCGGAAGTTTTCGGTTCTTACAAAATTTCTGCCTTTTTCGGTACTTAGAAAACATTCAGAAGTTTTCGTTACTTAGAAAAATTCTGTCGAATTCGGTACTTAGAAAAATTCTGTTGATTTCGGTACTTGGAAAATTTCTGCCTTTTTCGGTACTTTGAAAAGACTCAGAAGTTTTCGGTACTTAGAAAATTTCTGACGTTTTCGGTTCTTTGAAAAATTCTGATGATTTCGGTACTTAGAAAAATTCTGTTGATTTCGGTACTTAGAAAAAATCTGTCGATTTCGGTACTTAGAAAAGACTCGGAAGTTTTCGGTTCTTACAAAATTTCTGCCTTTTTCGGTACTTAGAAAACATTCAGAAGTTTTCGTTACTTAGAAAAATTCTGTCGAATTCGGTACTTAGAAAAATTCTGTTGATTTCGGTACTTGGAAAATTTCTGCCTTTTTCGGTACTTTGAAAAGACTCAGAAGTTTGCAGTACTTAGAAAATTTCTCACATTTTCGGTACTTAGAAAAATACTTACGATTTCGATACTTATTAAACATTCAGAAGTTTTCGGTACTTAGAAAAATTCTGCCGATTTCCGTACTTAGAAAAATTCTGTTGATTTCGGTACTTAGAAAAATTCTGTCGATTTCGGTACTTAGAAAAGACTCGGAAGTTTTCGGTACTTAGAAAATTTCTGACGTTTTCGGTACTTAGAAAAATTCTTTTGATTTCGGTACATAGAAAATTTCTGCCTTTTTCGGTACTTAGAAAACATTCAAAAGTTTTCGGTACTTAGAAAATTTCTGACGTTTTCGGTACTTAGAAAAATTCTTTTGATTTCGGTACTTAGAAAATTTCTGCCTTTTTCGGTACTTTGAAAAGACTCAGAAGTTTTCGGTACTTAGAAAATTTCTGACATTTTCGGTACTTAGAAAAATTCTGCCGATTTCGGTACTTTGAAAAATTCTGTTGATTTCGGTACTTAGAAAAATTCTGTCGATTTCGGTACTTAGAAAAGACTCGGAAGTTTTCGGTACTTAGAAAAATTCTGCCGATTTCGGTACTAAGAAAATTTCTGACATCTTCGGTACTTAGAAAATTTCTGACGATTTCGGTACTTAGAAAAATTCTGATGATTTCGGATCTTAGAAAATTTCTGACCTTTTCGGTACTTAGAAAATTTCTGTTGATTTCGGAACTTGGAAAATTTCTGTTGATTTCGGTACTTGGAAAATTTCTGCCTTTTTCGGTACTTTGAAAAGACTCAGAAGTTTTCAGTACTTAGAAAATTTCTGACGTTTTCGGTACTTAGAAAAATTCTTACGATTTCGATACTTATTAAACATTCAGAAGTTTTCGGTACTTAGAAAAATTCTGTCGATCTCGGTACTTAGAAAAGACTCGGAAGTTTTCGGTACTTAGAAAATTTCTGACGTTTTCGGTACTTAGAAAAATTCTGCCGATTTCGGTACTTTGAAAATTTCTTACGATTTCGATACTTATTAAAGATACAGAAGTTTTCGGTACTTAGAAAAATTCTGCCGATTTCGGTACTTAGAAAATTCTGACGATTTCGGTACTTTGAAAAATTCTGCCTTTTTCGGTACTTTGAAAAGACTAGGAAGTTTGCAGTACTTAGAAAATTTCTGACGTTTTCGGTACTTAGAAAAATTCTTACGATTTCGATACTTATTAAACATTCAGAAGTTTTCGGTACTTAGAAAAATTCTGTCGATCTCGGTACTTAGAAAAGACTCGGAAGTTTTCGGTACTTAGAAAATTTCTGACGTTTTCGGTACTTAGAAAAATTCTGATGATTTCGGTACTTAGAAAAATTCTGATGATTTCGGAACTTGGAAAATTTCTGCCTTTTTCGGTACTTTGAAAGGACTCAGAAGTTTTCAGTACTTAGAAAATTTCTGACGTTTTCGGAACTTAGAAAAATTCTGCCGATTTCGGTACTAAGAAAATTTCTGACATTTTCGGTACTTAGAAAATTTCTGACGTTTTCGGTACTTAGAAAATTTCTGACGTTTTCGGTACTTAGAAAAATTCTTTTGATTTCGGTACTTAGAAAATTTCTGCCTTTTTCGGTACTTTGAAAAGACTCAGAAGTTTTCGGTACTTAGAAAATTTCTGACATTTTCGGTACTTAGAAAAATTCTGCCGATTTCGGTACTTTGAAAAATTCTGTTGATTTCGGTACTTAGAAAAATTCTGTCGATTTCGGTACTTATAAAAGACTCGGAAGTTTTCGGTACTTAGAAAAATTCTGCCGATTTCGGTACTAAGAAAATTTCTGACATTTTCGGTACTTCGAAAAATTCTGCCGATTTCGGTACTTAGAAAAATTCCGTTGATTTCGGTACTTAGAAAAATTCTGATGATTTCGGATCTTAGAAAATTTCTGACCTTTTCGGTACTTAGAAAATTTCTGTTGATTTCGGAACTTGGAAAATTTCTGCCTTTTTCGGTACTTTGAAAAGACTCAGAAGTTTTCAGTACTTAGAAAATTTCTGACGTTTTCGGTACTTAGAAAATTTCTGACGTTTTCGGTACTTCGAAAAATTCTGCCGATTTCGGTACTTAGAAAAATTCCGTTGATTTCGGTACTTTGAAAAGACTCAGAAGTTTTCGGTACTTAGAAAATTTCTGACGTTTTCGGTTCTTTGAAAAATTCTGATGATTTCGGTACTTAGAAAAATTCTGTTGATTTCGGTACTTAGAAAAAATCTGTCGATTTCGGTACTTAGAAAAGACTCGGAAGTTTTCGGTTCTTACAAAATTTCTGCCTTTTTCGGTACTTAGAAAACATTCAGAAGTTTTCGTTACTTAGAAAAATTCTGTCGAATTCGGTACTTAGAAAAATTCTGTTGATTTCGGTACTTGGAAAATTTCTGCCTTTTTCGGTACTTTGAAAAGACTCAGAAGTTTTCAGTACTTAGAAAATTTCTGACGTTTTCGGTACTTAGAAAAATTCTTTTGATTTCGGTACTTAGAAAAAATCTGTCGATTTCGGTACTTAGAAAAGACTCGGAAGTTTTCGGTACTTACAAAATTTCTGCCTTTTTCGGTACTTAGAAAACATTCAGAAGTTTTCGTTACTTAGAAAAATTCTGTCGAATTCGGTACTTAGAAAAATTCTGTTGATTTCGGTACTTGGAAAATTTCTGCCTTTTTCGGTACTTTGAAAAGACTCAGAAGTTTGCAGTACTTAGAAAATTTCTGACATTTTCGGTACTTAGAAAAATACTTACGATTTCGATACTTATTAAACATTCAGAAGTTTTCGGTACTTAGAAAAATTCTGCCGATTTCGGTACTTAGAAAAATTCTGTTGATTTCGGTACTTAGAAAAATTCTGTCGATTTCGGTACTTAGAAAAGACTCGGAAGTTTTCGGTACTTAGAAAATTTCTGACGTTTTCGGTACTTAGAAAAATTCTTTTGATTTCGGTACTTAGAAAATTTCTGCCTTTTTCGGTACTTAGAAAACATTCAGAAGTTTTCGTTACTTAGAAAAATTCTGTCGAATTCGGTACTTAGAAAAATTCTGTTGATTTCGGTACTTGGAAAATTTCTGCCTTTTTCGGTACTTTGAAAAGACTCAGAAGTTTGCAGTACTTAGAAAATTTCTCACATTTTCGGTACTTAGAAAAATACTTACGATTTCGATACTTATTAAACATTCAGAAGTTTTCGGTACTTAGAAAAATTCTGCCGATTTCCGTACTTAGAAAAATTCTGTTGATTTCGGTACTTAGAAAAATTCTGTCGATTTCGGTACTTAGAAAAGACTCGGAAGTTTTCGGTACTTAGAAAATTTCTGACGTTTTCGGTACTTAGAAAAATTCTTTTGATTTCGGTACATAGAAAATTTCTGCCTTTTTCGGTACTTAGAAAACATTCAAAAGTTTTCGGTACTTAGAAAATTTCTGACGTTTTCGGTACTTAGAAAAATTCTTTTGATTTCGGTACTTAGAAAATTTCTGCCTTTTTCGGTACTTTGAAAAGACTCAGAAGTTTTCGGTACTTAGAAAATTTCTGACATTTTCGGTACTTAGAAAAATTCTGCCGATTTCGGTACTTTGAAAAATTCTGTTGATTTCGGTACTTAGAAAAATTCTGTCGATTTCGGTACTTAGAAAAGACTCGGAAGTTTTCGGTACTTAGAAAAATTCTGCCGATTTCGGTACTAAGAAAATTTCTGACATTTTCGGTACTTAGAAAATTTCTGACGATTTCGGAACTTGGAAAATTTCTGTTGATTTCGGTACTTGGAAAATTTCTGCCTTTTTCGGTACTTTGAAAAGACTCAGAAGTTTTCAGTACTTAGAAAATTTCTGACGTTTTCGGTACTTAGAAAAATTCTTACGATTTCGATACTTATTAAACATTCAGAAGTTTTCGGTACTTAGAAAAATTCTGTCGATCTCGGTACTTAGAAAAGACTCGGAAGTTTTCGGTACTTAGAAAATTTCTGACGTTTTCGGTACTTAGAAAAATTCTGCCGATTTCGGTACTTTGAAAATTTCTTACGATTTCGATACTTATTAAAGATACAGAAGTTTTCGGTACTTAGAAAAATTCTGCCGATTTCGGTACTTAGAAAATTCTGACGATTTCGGTACTTTGAAAAATTCTGCCTTTTTCGGTACTTTGAAAAGACTAGGAAGTTTGCAGTACTTAGAAAATTTCTGACGTTTTCGGTACTTAGAAAAATTCTTACGATTTCGATACTTATTAAACATTCAGAAGTTTTCGGTACTTAGAAAAATTCTGTCGATCTCGGTACTTAGAAAAGACTCGGAAGTTTTCGGTACTTAGAAAATTTCTGACGTTTTCGGTACTTAGAAAAATTCTGATGATTTCGGTACTTAGAAAAATTCTGATGATTTCGGAACTTAGAAAAATTCTGCTGATTTCGGTACTTGGAAAATTTCTGCCTTTTTCGGTACTTTGAAAGGACTCAGAAGTTTTCAGTACTTAGAAAATTTCTGACGTTTTCGGAACTTAGAAAAATTCTGCCGATTTCGGTACTAAGAAAATTTCTGACATTTTCGGTACTTAGAAAATTTCTGACGTTTTCGGTACTTAGAAAATTTCTGACGTTTTCGGTACTTAGAAAAATTCTTTTGATTTCGGTACTTAGAAAATTTCTGCCTTTTTCGGTACTTTGAAAAGACTCAGAAGTTTTCGGTACTTAGAAAATTTCTGACATTTTCGGTACTTAGAAAAATTCTGCCGATTTCGGTACTTTGAAAAATTCTGTTGATTTCGGTACTTAGAAAAATTCTGTCGATTTCGGTACTTATAAAAGACTCGGAAGTTTTCGGTACTTAGAAAAATTCTGCCGATTTCGGTACTAAGAAAATTTCTGACATTTTCGGTACTTCGAAAAATTCTGCCGATTTCGGTACTTAGAAAAATTCCGTTGATTTCGGTACTTAGAAAAATTCTGATGATTTCGGATCTTAGAAAATTTCTGACCTTTTCGGTACTTAGAAAATTTCTGTTGATTTCGGAACTTGGAAAATTTCTGCCTTTTTCGGTACTTTGAAAAGACTCAGAAGTTTTCAGTACTTAGAAAATTTCTGACGTTTTCGGTACTTAGAAAATTTCTGACGTTTTCGGTACTTCGAAAAATTCTGCCGATTTCGGTACTTAGAAAAATTCCGTTGATTTCGGTACTTTGAAAAGACTCAGAAGTTTTCGGTACTTAGAAAATTTCTGACGTTTTCGGTTCTTTGAAAAATTCTGATGATTTCGGTACTTAGAAAAATTCTGTTGATTTCGGTACTTAGAAAAAATCTGTCGATTTCGGTACTTAGAAAAGACTCGGAAGTTTTCGGTTCTTACAAAATTTCTGCCTTTTTCGGTACTTAGAAAACATTCAGAAGTTTTCGTTACTTAGAAAAATTCTGTCGAATTCGGTACTTAGAAAAATTCTGTTGATTTCGGTACTTGGAAAATTTCTGCCTTTTTCGGTACTTTGAAAAGACTCAGAAGTTTTCAGTACTTAGAAAATTTCTGACGTTTTCGGTACTTAGAAAAATTCTTTTGATTTCGGTACTTAGAAAAAATCTGTCGATTTCGGTACTTAGAAAAGACTCGGAAGTTTTCGGTACTTACAAAATTTCTGCCTTTTTCGGTACTTAGAAAACATTCAGAAGTTTTCGTTACTTAGAAAAATTCTGTCGAATTCGGTACTTAGAAAAATTCTGTTGATTTCGGTACTTGGAAAATTTCTGCCTTTTTCGGTACTTTGAAAAGACTCAGAAGTTTGCAGTACTTAGAAAATTTCTGACATTTTCGGTACTTAGAAAAATACTTACGATTTCGATACTTATTAAACATTCAGAAGTTTTCGGTACTTAGAAAAATTCTGCCGATTTCGGTACTTAGAAAAATTCTGTTGATTTCGGTACTTAGAAAAATTCTGTCGATTTCGGTACTTAGAAAAGACTCGGAAGTTTTCGGTACTTAGAAAATTTCTGACGTTTTCGGTACTTAGAAAAATTCTTTTGATTTCGGTACTTAGAAAATTTCTGCCTTTTTCGGTACTTAGAAAACATTCAGAAGTTTTCGTTACTTAGAAAAATTCTGTCGAATTCGGTACTTAGAAAAATTCTGTTGATTTCGGTACTTGGAAAATTTCTGCCTTTTTCGGTACTTTGAAAAGACTCAGAAGTTTGCAGTACTTAGAAAATTTCTCACATTTTCGGTACTTAGAAAAATACTTACGATTTCGATACTTATTAAACATTCAGAAGTTTTCGGTACTTAGAAAAATTCTGCCGATTTCCGTACTTAGAAAAATTCTGTTGATTTCGGTACTTAGAAAAATTCTGTCGATTTCGGTACTTAGAAAAGACTCGGAAGTTTTCGGTACTTAGAAAATTTCTGACGTTTTCGGTACTTAGAAAAATTCTTTTGATTTCGGTACATAGAAAATTTCTGCCTTTTTCGGTACTTAGAAAACATTCAAAAGTTTTCGGTACTTAGAAAATTTCTGACGTTTTCGGTACTTAGAAAAATTCTTTTGATTTCGGTACTTAGAAAATTTCTGCCTTTTTCGGTACTTTGAAAAGACTCAGAAGTTTTCGGTACTTAGAAAATTTCTGACATTTTCGGTACTTAGAAAAATTCTGCCGATTTCGGAGCTTTGAAAAATTCTGTTGATTTCGGTACTTAGAAAAATTCTGTCGATTTCGGTACTTAGAAAAGACTCGGAAGTTTTCGGTACTTAGAAAAATTCTGCCGATTTCGGTACTAAGAAAATTTCTGACATTTTCGGTACTTAGAAAATTTCTGACGATTTCGGAACTTGGAAAATTTCTGTTGATTTCGGTACTTGGAAAATTTCTGCCTTTTTCGGTACTTTGAAAAGACTCAGAAGTTTTCAGTACTTAGAAAATTTCTGACGTTTTCGGTACTTAGAAAAATTCTTACGATTTCGATACTTATTAAACATTCAGAAGTTTTCGGTACTTAGAAAAATTCTGTCGATCTCGGTACTTAGAAAAGACTCGGAAGTTTTCGGTACTTAGAAAATTTCTGACGTTTTCGGTACTTAGAAAAATTCTGCCGATTTCGGTACTTTGAAAATTTCTTACGATTTCGATACTTATTAAAGATACAGAAGTTTTCGGTACTTAGAAAAATTCTGCCGATTTCGGTACTTAGAAAATTCTGACGATTTCGGTACTTTGAAAAATTCTGCCTTTTTCGGTACTTTGAAAAGACTAGGAAGTTTGCAGTACTTAGAAAATTTCTGACGTTTTCGGTACTTAGAAAAATTCTTACGATTTCGATACTTATTAAACATTCAGAAGTTTTCGGTACTTAGAAAAATTCTGTCGATCTCGGTACTTAGAAAAGACTCGGAAGTTTTCGGTACTTAGAAATTTTCTGACGTTTTCGGTACTTAGAAAAATTCTGATGATTTCGGTACTTAGAAAAATTCTGATGATTTCGGAACTTAGAAAAATTCTGCTGATTTCGGTACTTGGAAAATTTCTGCCTTTTTCGGTACTTTGAAAGGACTCAGAAGTTTTCAGTACTTAGAAAATTTCTGACGTTTTCGGATCTTAGAAAAATTCTGCCGATTTCGGTACTAAGAAAATTTCTGACATTTTCGGTACTTAGAAAATTTCTGACGTTTTCGGTACTTAGAAAATTTCTGACGTTTTCGGTACTTAGAAAAATTCTTTTGATTTCGGTACTTAGAAAATTTCTGCCTTTTTCGGTACTTTGAAAAGACTCAGAAGTTTTCGGTACTTAGAAAATTTCTGACATTTTCGGTACTTAGAAAAATTCTGCCGATTTCGGTACTTTGAAAAATTCTGTTGATTTCGGTACTTAGAAAAATTCTGTCGATTTCGGTACTTAGAAAAGACTCGGAAGTTTTCGGTACTTAGAAAAATTCTGCCGATTTCGGTACTAAGAAAATTTCTGACATTTTCGGTACTTCGAAAAATTCTGCCGATTTCGGTACTTAGAAAAATTCCGTTGATTTCGGTACTTAGAAAAATTCTGATGATTTCGGATCTTAGAAAATTTCTGACCTTTTCGGTAATTAGAAAATTTCTGTTGATTTCGGAACTTGGAAAATTTCTGCCTTTTTCGGTACTTTGAAAAGACTCAGAAGTTTTCAGTACTTAGAAAATTTCTGACGTTTTCGGTACTTAGAAAATTTCTGACGTTTTCGGTACTTCGAAAAATTCTGCCGATTTCGGTACTTAGAAAAATTCCGTTGATTTCGGTACTTTGAAAAGACTCAGAAGTTTTCGGTACTTAGAAAATTTCTGACGTTTTCGGTTCTTTGAAAAATTCTGATGATTTCGGTACTTAGAAAAATTCTGTTGATTTCGGTACTTAGAAAAATTCCGTTGATTTCGGTACTTTGAAAAGACTCAGAAGTTTTCGGTTCTTACAAAATTTCTGCCTTTTTCGGTACTTAGAAAACATTCAGAAGTTTTCGTTACTTAGAAAAATTCTGTCGAATTCGGTACTTAGAAAAATTCTGTTGATTTCGGTACTTGGAAAATTTCTGCCTTTTTCGGTACTTTGAAAAGACTCAGAAGTTTTCAGTACTTAGAAAATTTCTGACGTTTTCGGTACTTAGAAAAATTCTTTTGATTTCGGTACTTAGAAAAAATCTGTCGATTTCGGTACTTAGAAAAGACTCGGAAGTTTTCGGTACTTAGAAAAATTCTGCCGATTTCGGTACTAAGAAAATTTCTGACATTTTCGGTACTTAGAAAATTTCTGACATTTTCGGTACTTAGAAAATTTCTGACGTTTTCGGTACTTAGAAAAATTCTGATGATTTCGGATCTTAGAAAATTTCTGACCTTTTCGGTTCTTAGAAAATTTCTGTTGATTTCGGTACTTGGAAAATTTCTGCCTTTTTCGGTACTTTGAAAAGACTCAGAAGTTTTCAGTACTTAGAAAATTTCTGACGTTTTCGGTACTTAGAAAATTTCTGACGTTTTCGGTACTTCGAAAAATTCTGCCGATTTCGGTACTTAGAAAAATTCCGTTGATTTCGGTACTTTGAAAAGACTCAGAAGTTTTCGGTACTTAGAAAATTTCTGACGTTTTCGGTTCTTTGAAAAATTCTGATGATTTCGGTACTTAGAAAAATTCTGTTGATTTCGATACTTAGAAAAAATCTGTCGATTTCGGTACTTAGAAAAGACTCGGAAGTTTTCGGTTCTTACAAAATTTCTGCCTTTTTCGGTACTTAGAAAACATTCAGAAGTTTTCGTTACTTAGAAAAATTCTGTCGAATTCGGTACTTAGAAAAATTCTGTTGATTTCGGTACTTGGAAAATTTCTGCCTTTTTCGGTACTTTGAAAAGACTCAGAAGTTTGCAGTACTTAGAAAATTTCTCACATTTTCGGTACTTAGAAAAATACTTACGATTTCGATACTTATTAAACATTCAGAAGTTTTCGGTACTTAGAAAATTTCTGTTGATTTCGGAACTTGGAAAATTTCTGCCTTTTTCGGTACTTTGAAAAGACTCAGAAGTTTTCAGTACTTAGAAAATTTCTGACGTTTTCGGTACTTAGAAAATTTCTGACGTTTTCGGTACTTCGAAAAATTCTGCCGATTTCGGTACTTAGAAAAATTCCGTTGATTTCGGTACTTTGAAAAGACTCCGAAGTTTTCGGTACTTAGAAAATTTCTGACGTTTTCGGTTCTTTGAAAAATTCTGATGATTTCGGTACTTAGAAAAATTCTGTTGATTTCGGTACTTAGAAAAATTCCGTTGATTTCGGTACTTTGAAAAGACTCAGAAGTTTTCGGTTCTTACAAAATTTCTGCCTTTTTCGGTACTTAGAAAACATTCAGAAGTTTTCGTTACTTAGAAAAATTCTGTCGAATTCGGTACTTAGAAAAATTCTGTTGATTTCGGTACTTGGAAAATTTCTGCCTTTTTCGGTACTTTGAAAAGACTCAGAAGTTTTCAGTACTTAGAAAATTTCTGACGTTTTCGGTACTTAGAAAAATTCTTTTGATTTCGGTACTTAGAAAAAATCTGTCGATTTCGGTACTTAGAAAAGACTCGGAAGTTTTCGGTACTTAGAAAAATTCTGCCGATTTCGGTACTAAGAAAATTTCTGACATTTTCGGTACTTAGAAAATTTCTGACATTTTCGGTACTTAGAAAATTTCTGACGTTTTCGGTACTTAGAAAAATTCTGATGATTTCGGATCTTAGAAAATTTCTGACCTTTTCGGTTCTTAGAAAATTTCTGTTGATTTCGGTACTTGGAAAATTTCTGCCTTTTTCGGTACTTTGAAAAGACTCAGAAGTTTTCAGTACTTAGAAAATTTCTGACGTTTTCGGTACTTAGAAAATTTCTGACGTTTTCGGTACTTCGAAAAATTCTGCCGATTTCGGTACTTAGAAAAATTCCGTTGATTTCGGTACTTTGAAAAGACTCAGAAGTTTTCGGTACTTAGAAAATTTCTGACGTTTTCGGTTCTTTGAAAAATTCTGATGATTTCGGTACTTAGAAAAATTCTGTTGATTTCGATACTTAGAAAAAATCTGTCGATTTCGGTACTTAGAAAAGACTCGGAAGTTTTCGGTTCTTACAAAATTTCTGCCTTTTTCGGTACTTAGAAAACATTCAGAAGTTTTCGTTACTTAGAAAAATTCTGTCGAATTCGGTACTTAGAAAAATTCTGTTGATTTCGGTACTTGGAAAATTTCTGCCTTTTTCGGTACTTTGAAAAGACTCAGAAGTTTGCAGTACTTAGAAAATTTCTCACATTTTCGGTACTTAGAAAAATACTTACGATTTCGATACTTATTAAACATTCAGAAGTTTTCGGTACTTAGAAAAATTCTGTTGATTTCGGTACTTAGAAAAATTCTGTCGATTTCGGTACTTAGAAAAGACTCGGAAGTTTTCGGTACTTAGAAAATTTCTGACGTTTTCGGTACTTAGAAAAATTCTTTTGATTTCGGTACATAGAAAATTTCTGCCTTTTTCGGTACTTAGAAAACATTCAAAAGTTTTCGGTACTTAGAAAATTTCTGACGTTTTCGGTACTTAGAAAAATTCTTTTGATTTCGGTACTTAGAAAATTTCTGCCTTTTTCGGTACTTTGAAAAGACTCAGAAGTTTTCGGTACTTAGAAAATTTCTGACATTTTCGGTACTTAGAAAAATTCTGCCGATTTCGGTACTTTGAAAAATTCTGTTGATTTCGGTACTTAGAAAAATTCTGTCGATTTCGGTACTTAGAAAAGACTCGGAAGTTTTCGGTACTTAGAAAAATTCTGCCGATTTCGGTACTAAGAAAATTTCTGACATCTTCGGTACTTAGAAAATTTCTGACGATTTCGGTACTTAGAAAAATTCTGATGATTTCGGATCTTAGAAAATTTCTGACCTTTTCGGTACTTAGAAAATTTCTGTTGATTTCGGAACTTGGAAAATTTCTGTTGATTTCGGTACTTGGAAAATTTCTGCCTTTTTCGGTACTTTGAAAAGACTCAGAAGTTTTCAGTACTTAGAAAATTTCTGACGTTTTCGGTACTTAGAAAAATTCTTACGATTTCGATACTTATTAAACATTCAGAAGTTTTCGGTACTTAGAAAAATTCTGTCGATCTCGGTACTTAGAAAAGACTCGGAAGTTTTCGGTACTTAGAAAATTTCTGACGTTTTCGGTACTTAGAAAAATTCTGCCGATTTCGGTACTTTGAAAATTTCTTACGATTTCGATACTTATTAAAGATACAGAAGTTTTCGGTACTTAGAAAAATTCTGCCGATTTCGGTACTTAGAAAATTCTGACGATTTCGGTACTTTGAAAAATTCTGCCTTTTTCGGTACTTTGAAAAGACTAGGAAGTTTGCAGTACTTAGAAAATTTCTGACGTTTTCGGTACTTAGAAAAATTCTTACGATTTCGATACTTATTAAACATTCAGAAGTTTTCGGTACTTAGAAAAATTCTGTCGATCTCGGTACTTAGAAAAGACTCGGAAGTTTTCGGTACTTAGAAAATTTCTGACGTTTTCGGTACTTAGAAAAATTCTGATGATTTCGGTACTTAGAAAATTCTGATGATTTCGGAACTTAGAAAAATTCTGCTGATTTCGGTACTTGGAATATTTCTGCCTTTTTCGGTACTTTGAAAGGACTCAGAAGTTTTCAGTACTTAGAAAATTTCTGACGTTTTCGGAACTTAGAAAAATTCTGCCGATTTCGGTACTAAGAAAATTTCTGACATTTTCGGTACTTAGAAAATTTCTGACGTTTTCGGTACTTAGAAAATTTCTGACGTTTTCGGTACTTAGAAAAATTCTTTTGATTTCGGTACTTAGAAAATTTCTGCCTTTTTCGGTACTTTGAAAAGACTCAGAAGTTTTCGGTACTTAGAAAATTTCTGACATTTTCGGTACTTAGAAAAATTCTGCCGATTTCGGTACTTTGAAAAATTCTGTTGATTTCGGTACTTAGAAAAATTCTGTCGATTTCGGTACTTAGAAAAGACTCGGAAGTTTTCGGTACTTAGAAAAATTCTGCCGATTTCGGTACTAAGAAAATTTCTGACATTTTCGGTACTTCGAAAAATTCTGCCGATTTCGGTACTTAGAAAAATTCCGTTGATTTCGGTACTTAGAAAAATTCTGATGATTTCGGATCTTAGAAAATTTCTGACCTTTTCGGTACTTAGAAAATTCTGTTGATTTCGGAACTTGGAAAATTTCTGCCTTTTTCGGTACTTTGAAAAGACTCAGAAGTTTTCAGTACTTAGAAATTTCTGACGTTTTCGGTACTTAGAAAATTTCTGACGTTTTCGGTACTTCGAAAAATTCTGCCGATTTCGGTACTTAGAAAAATTCCGTTGATTTCGGTACTTTGAAAAGACTCAGAAGTTTTCGGTACTTAGAAAATTTCTGACGTTTTCGGTTCTTTGAAAAATTCTGATGATTTCGGTACTTAGAAAAATTCTGTTGATTTCGGTACTTAGAAAAAATCTGTCGATTTCGGTACTTAGAAAAGACTCGGAAGTTTTCGTTTCTTACAAAATTTCTGCCTTTTTCGGTACTTAGAAAACATTCAGAAGTTTCGTTACTTAGAAAAATTCTGTCGAATTCGGCACTTAGAAAAATTCTGTTGATTTCGGTACTTGGAAAATTTCTGCCTTTTTCGGTACTTTGAAAAGACTCAGAAGTTTTCAGTACTTAGAAAATTTCTGACGTTTTCGGTACTTAGAAAAATTCTTTTGATTTCGGTACTTAGAAAAAATCTGTCGATTTCGGTACTTAGAAAAGACTCGGAAGTTTTCGGTACTTACAAAATTTCTGCCTTTTTCGGTACTTAGAAAACATTCAGAAGTTTTCGTTACTTAGAAAAATTCTGTCGAATTCGGTACTTAGAAAAATTCTGTTGATTTCGGTACTTGGAAAATTTCTGCCTTTTTCGGTACTTTGAAAAGACTCAGAAGTTTGCAGTACTTAGAAAATTTCTGACATTTTCGGTACTTAGAAAAATACTTACGATTTCGATACTTATTAAACATTCAGAAGTTTTCGGTACTTAGAAAATTCTGCCGATTTCGGTACTTAGAAAAATTCCGTTGATTTCGGTACTTAGAAAAATTCTGTCGATTTCGGTACTTAGAAAAGACTCGGAAGTTTTCAGTACTTAGAAAATTTCTGACGTTTTCGGTACTTAGAAAAATTCCGCCGATTTCGGTACTTAGAAAAATTCTGACGATTTCGGTACTTAGAAAATTCTGACGATTTCGGTACTTAGAAAAATTCTGATGATTTCGGATCTTAGAAAATTTCTGACCTTTTCGATACTTAGAAAATTACTGACGTTTTCGGTACTTAGAAAAATTCTTTTGATTTCGGTACTTAGAAAATTTCTGCCTTTTTCGGTACTTTGAAAAGACTCAGAAGTTTTTTGGTACTTAGAAAATTTCTGACATTTTCGGTACTTAGAAAAATTCTGCCGATTTCGGTACTTAGAAAAATTCTGTTGATTTCGGTACTTAGAAAAATTCTGTCGATTTCGGTACTTAGAAAAGACTCGGAAGTTTTCGGTACTTAGAAAAATTCTGCCGATTTCGGTACTAAGAAAATTTCTGACGTTTTCGGTACTTAGAAAAATTCTGATGATTTCGGATCTTAGAAAATTTCTGACCTTTTCTGTACTTAGAAAAATTCTGTCGAATTCGGTACTTGGAAAATTTCTGCCTTTTTCGGTACTTTGAAAAGACTCAGAAGTTTTCAGTACTTAGAAAATATCTGACGTTTTCGGTACTTAGAAAATTTCTGACCTTTTCTGTACTTAGAAAAATTCTGTCGAATTCGGTACTTGGAAAATTTCTGCCTTTTTCGGTACTTTGAAAAGACTCAGAAGTTTTCAGTACTTAGAAAATATCTGACGTTTCGGTACTTAGAAAATTTCTGACATTTTCGGTACTTAGAAAAATTCTGCCGATTTCGGTACTTAGAAAAATTCTGTTGATTTCGGTACTTAGAAAAAATTTGTCGATTTCGGTACTTAGAAAAGACTCGGAAGTTTTCGGTACTTACAAAATTTCTGCCTTTTTCGGTACTTAGAAAACATTCAGAAGTTTTCGTTACTTAGAAAAATTCTGTCGAATTCGGTACTTAGAAAAATTCTTTTGATTTCGGTACTTGGAAAATTTCTGCCTTTTTCGGTACTTTGAAAAGACTCAAAAGTTTGCAGTACTTAGAAAATTTCTGACATTTTCGGTACTTAGAAAAATACTTGCGATTTCGATACTTATTAAACATTCAGAAGTTTTCGGTACTTAGAAAAATTCTGCCGATTTCGGTACTTAGAAAAATTCTGTTGATTTCGCTACTTAGAAAAATTCTGTCGATTTCGGTACTTAGAAAAGACTCGGAAGTTTTCGGTACTTAGAAAATTTCTGACGTTTTCGGTACTTAGAAAAATTCTTTTGATTTCGGTACTTAGAAAATTTCTGCCTTTTTCGGTACTTTGAAAAGACTCAGAAGTTTTCGGTACTTAGAAAATTTCTGACATTTTCCGTACTTAGAAAAATTCTGCCGATTTCGGTACTTAGAAAAATTCTGTTGATTTCGGTACTTAGAAAAATTCTGTCGATTTCGGTACTTAGAAAAGACTCGGAAGTTTTCGGTACTTAGAAAAATTCTGCCGATTTCGGTACTAAGAAAATTTCTGACATTTTCGGTACTTAGAAAATTTCTGACGTTTTCGGTACTTAGAAAAATTCTGATGATTTCGGATCTTAGAAAATTTCTGACCTTTTCGGTTCTTAGAAAATTTCTGTTGATTTCGGTACTTGGAAAATTTCTGCCTTTTTCGGTACTTTGAAAAGACTCAGAAGTTTTCAGTACTTAGAAAATTTCTGACGTTTTCGGTACTTAGAAAATTTCTGACGTTTTCGGTACTTCGAAAAATTCTGCCGATTTCGGTACTTAGAAAAATTCCGTTGATTTTGGTACTTTGAAAAGACTCAGAAGTTTTCGGTACTTAGAAAATTTCTGACGTTTTCGGTACTTAGAAAAATTCTGATGATTTCAGTACTTAGAAAAATTCTGTTGATTTCGGTACTTAGAAAAAATCTGTCGATTTCGGTACTTAGAAAAGACTCGGAAGTTTTCGGTACTTACAAAATTTCTGCCTTTTTCGGTACTTAGAAAACATTCAAAGTTTTCGGTACTTAGAAAAATTCTGTCGAATTCGGTACTTAAAAAAATTCTCTTGATTTCGGTAATTGGAGAATTTCTGCCTTTTTCGGTACTTTGAAAAGACTCAGAAGTTTTCAGTACTTAGAAAATTTCTGACGTTTTCGGTACTTAGAAAAATTCCGCCGATTTCGGTACTTAGAAAAATTCTGACGATTTCGGTACTTAGAAAAATTCTGTCGAATTCGGTAATTAGAAAAATTCTGTTGATTTCGGTACTTAGAAAATTTCTGCCTTTTTCGGTTCTTTGAAAAGACTCAGAAGTTTTCGGTACTTACAAAATTTCTGCCTTTTTCGGTACTTAGAAAACATTCAGAAGTTTTCGTTACTTAGAAAAATTCTGTCGAATTCGGTACTTAGAAAAATTCTGTTGAATTCGGTACTTGGAAAATTTCTGCCTTTTTCGGTACTTTGAAAAGACTCAAAAGTTTGCAGTACTTAGAAAATTTCTGACATTTTCGGTACTTAGAAAAATACTTACGATTTCGATACTTATTAAACATTCAGAAGTTTTCGGTACTTAGAAAAAATCTGTCGATTTCGGTACTTAGAAAAGACTCGGAAGTTTTCGGTACTTACAAAATTTCTGCCTTTTTCGGTACTTAGAAAACATTCAGAAGTTTTCGTTACTTAGAAAAATTCTGACGTTTTCGGTACTTAGAAAAATTCTTTTGATTTCGGTACTTAGAAAATTTCTGCCTTTTTCGGTTCTTTGAAAAGACTCAGAAGTTTTCGGTACTTAGAAAATTTCTGACATTTTCGGTACTTAGAAAAATTCTGCCGATTTCGGTACTTAGAAAATTCTGCCGATTTCGGTACTTAGAAAAATTCTGTTGATTTCGGTACTTAGAAAAAATCTGTCGATTTCGGTACTTAGAAAAGACTCGGAAGTTTTCGGTACTTACAAAATTTCTGCCTTTTTCGGTACTTAGAAAACATTCAGAAGTTTTCGTTACTTAGAAAAATTCTGTCGAATTCGGTACTTAAAAAAATTCTGTTGATTTCGGTACTTGGAAAATTTCTGCCTTTTCGGTACTTTGAAAAGACTCAGAAGTTTGCAGTACTTAGAAAATTTCTGACATTTTCGGTACTTAGAAAAATACTTACGATTTCGATACTTATTAAACATTCAGAAGTTTTCGGTACTTAGAAAAATTCTGCCGATTTCGGTACTTAGAAAAATTCTGTTGATTTCGGTACTTAGAAAAATTCTGTCGATTTCGGTACTTAGAAAAGACTCGGAAGTTTTCAGTACTTAGAAAATTTCTGACGTTTTCGGTACTTAGAAAAATTCTTTTGATTTCGGTACTTAGAAAATTTCTGCCTTTTTCGGTACTTAGAAAACATTCAAAAGTTTTCGGTACTTAGAAAAATTCTGTCGAATTCGGTACTTAGAAAAATTCTCTTGATTTCGGTACTTGGAGAATTTCTGCCTTTTTCGGTACTTTGAAAAGACTCAGAAGTTTTCAGTACTTAGAAAATTTCTGACGTTTTCGGTACTTAGAAAAATTCCGCCGATTTCGGTACTTAGAAAAATTCTGACGATTTCGGTACTTAGAAAATTCTGACGATTTCGGTACTTAGAAAAATTCTGATGATTTCGGATCTTAGAAAATTTCTGACCTTTTCGATACTTAGAAAATTTCTGACGTTTTCGGTACTTAGAAAATTCTTTTGATTTCGGTACTTAGAAAATTTCTGCCTTTTTCGGTACTTTGAAAAGACTCAGAAGTTTTCGGTACTTAGAAAATTTCTGACATTTTCGGTACTTAGAACAATTCTGCCGATTTCGGTACTTAGAAAAATTCTGTTGATTTCGGTACTTAGAAAAATTCTGTCGATTTCGGTACTTAGAAAAGACTCGGAAGTTTTCGGTACTTAGAAAAATTCTGCCGATTTCGGTACTAAGAAAATTTCTGACATTTTCGGTACTTAGAAAATTTCTGACGTTTTCGGTACTTAGAAAAATTCTGATGATTTCGGATCTTAGAAAATTTCTGACCTTTTCGGTACTTAGAAAAATTCTGTCGAATTCGGTACTTGGAAAATTTCTGCCTTTTTCGGTACTTTGAAAAGACTCAGAAGTTTTCAGTACTTAGAAAATATCTGACGTTTTCGGTACTTAGAAAATTTCTGACATTTTCGGTACTTTGAAAAGACTCAAAAGTTTGCAGTACTTAGAAAATTTCTGACATTTTCGGTACTTAGAAAAATACTTACGATTTCGATACTTATTAAACATTCAGAAGTTTCCGGTACTTAGAAAAATTCTGCCGATTTCGGTACTTAGAAAAATTCTGTTGATTTCGGTACTTAGAAAAATTCTGTCGATTTCGGTACTTAGAAAAGACTCGGAAGTTTTCGGTACTTAGAAAATTTCTGACGTTTTCGGTTCTTTGAAAAGACTCAGAAGTTTTCGGTACTTAGAAAATTTCTGACATTTTCGGTACTTAGAAAAATACTTACGATTTCGATACTTATTAAACATTCAGAAGTTTTCGGTACTTAGAAAAATTCTGCCGATTTCGGTACTTAGAAAAATTCTGTTGATTTCGGTACTTAGAAAAATCTGTTGATTTCGGTACTTAGAAAAGACTCGGAAGTTTTCGGTACTTACAAAATTTCTGCCTTTTTCGGTACTTAGAAAACATTCAGAAGTTTTCGTTACTTAGAAAAATTCTGTCGAATTCGGTACTTAGAAAAATTCTGTTGATTTCGGTACTTGGAAAATTTCTGCCTTTTTCGGTACTTTGAAAAGACTCAGAAGTTTGCAGTACTTAGAAAATTTCTGACATTTTCGTTACTTAGAAAAATACTTACGATTTCGATACTTATTAAACATTCAGAAATTTTCGGTACATAGAAAAATTCTGCCGATTTCGGTACTTAGAAAAATTCTGTTGATTTCGGTACTTAGAAAAATTCTGTCGATTTCGGTACTTAGAAAAGACTCGGAAGTTTTCGGTACTTAGAAAATTTCTGACGTTTTCGGTACTTAGAAAAATTCTTTTGATTTCGGTACTTAGAAAATTTCTGCCTTTTTCGGTACTCTGAAAAGACTCAGAAGTTTTCGGTACTTAGAAAATTTCTGACATTTTCGGTACTTAGAAAAATTCTGCCGATTTCGGTACTTAGAAAAATTCTGTTGATTTCGGTACTTAGAAAAAATCTGTCGATTTCGGTACTTAGAAAAGACTCGGAAGTTTTCGGTACTTACAAAATTTCTGCGTTTTTCGGTACTTAGAAAACATTCAGAAGTTTTCGTTACTTAGAAAAATTCTGTCGAATTCGGTACTTAGAAAAAGTCTGTTGATTTCGGTACTTGGAAAATTTCTGCCTTTTTCGGTACTTTGAAAAGACTCAAAAGTTTGCAGTACTTGGAAAATTTCTGACATTTTCGGTACTTAGAAAAATACTTACGATTTCGATACTTATTAAACATTCAGAAGTTTTCGGTACTTAGAAAAATTCTGCCGATTTCGGTACTTAGAAAAATTCTGTTGATTTCGGTACTTAGAAAAATTCTGTCGATTTCGGTACTTAGAAAAGACTCGGAAGTTTTCGGTACTTAGAAAATTTCTGACGTTTTCGGTACTTAGAAAAATTCTTTTGATTTCGGTACTTAGAAAATTTCTGCCTTTTTCGGTACTTTGAAAAGACTCAGAAGTTTTCAGTACTTAGAAAATTTCTGACGTTTTCGGTACTTAGAAAAATTCCGCCGATTTCGGTACTTAGAAAAATTCTGACGATTTCGGTACTTAGAAAATTCTGACGATTTCGGTACTTAGAAAAATTCTGATGATTTCGGATCTTAGAAAATTTCTGACCTTTTCGATACTTAGAAAATTTCTGACGTTTTCGGTACTTAGAAAAATTCTTTTGATTTCGGTACTTAGAAAATTTCTGCCTTTTCGGTACTTTGAAAAGACTCAGAAGTTTTCGGTACTTAGAAAATTTCTGACATTTTCGGTACTTAGAACAATTCTGCCGATTTCGGTACTTAGAAAAATTCTGTTGATTTCGGTACTTAGAAAAATTCTGTCGATTTCGGTACTTAGAAAAGACTCGGAAGTTTTCGGTACTTAGAAAAATTCTGCCGATTTCGGTACTAAGAAAATTTCTGACATTTTCGGTACTTAGAAAATTTCTGACGTTTTCGGTACTTAGAAAAATTCTGTCGAATTCGGTACTTGGAAAATTTCTGCCTTTTTCGGTACTTTGAAAAGACTCAGAAGTTTTCAGTACTTAGAAAATATCTGACGTTTTCGGTACTTAGAAAATTTCTGACATTTTCGGTACTTTGAAAAGACTCAAAAGTTTGCAGTACTTAGAAAATTTCTGACATTTTCGGTACTTAGAAAAATACTTACGATTTCGATACTTATTAAACATTCAGAAGCTTTCGGTACTTAGAAAATTCTGCCGATTTCGGTACTTAGAAAAATTCTGTTGATTTCGGTACTTAGAAAAATTCTGTCGATTTCGGTACTTAGAAAAGACTCGGAAGTTTTCGGTACTTAGAAAATTTCTGACGTTTTCGGTACTTAGAAAAATTCTTTTGATTTCGGTACTTAGAAAATTTCTGCCTTTTTCGGTTCTTTGAAAAGACTCAGAAGTTTTCGGTACTTAGAAAATTTCTGACATTTTCGGTACTTAGAAAAATACTTACGATTTCGATACTTATTAAACATTCAGAAGTTTTCGGTACTTAGAAAAATTCTGCCGATTTCGGTACTTAGAAAAATTCTGTTGATTTCGGTACTTAGAAAAGACTTGGAAGTTTTCGGTACTTACAAAATTTCTGCCTTTTTCGGTACTTAGAAAACATTCAGAAGTTTTCGTTACTTAGAAAAATTCTGTCGAATTCGGTACTTAGAAAAAGTCTGTTGATTTCGGTACTTGGAAAATTTCTGCCTTTTTCGGTACTTTGAAAAGACTCAAAAGTTTGCAGTACTTGGAAAATTTCTGACATTTTCGGTACTTAGAAAAATACTTACGATTTCGATACTTATTAAACATTCAGAAGTTTTCGGTACTTAGAAAAATTCTGCCGATTTCGGTACTTAGAAAAATTCTGTTGATTTCGGTACTTAGAAAAATTCTGTCGATTTCGGTACTTAGAAAAGACTCGGAAGTTTTCGGTACTTAGAAAATTTCTGACGTTTTCGGTACTTAGAAAAATTCTTTTGATTTCGGTACTTAGAAAATTTCTGCCTTTTTCGGTACTTTGAAAAGACTCAAAAGTTTGCAGTACTTGGAAAATTTCTGACATTTTCGGTACTTAGAAAAATACTTACGATTTCGATACTTATTAAACATTCAGAAGTTTTCGGTACTTAGAAAAATTCTGCCGATTTCGGTACTTAGAAAAATTCTGTTGATTTCGGTACTTAGAAAAATTCTGTCGATTTCGGTACTTAGAAAAGACTCGGAAGTTTTCGGTACTTAGAAAATTTCTGACGTTTTCGGTACTTAGAAAAATTCTTTTGATTTCGGTACTTAGAAAATTTCTGCCTTTTTCGGTACTTTGAAAAGACTCAGAAGTTTTCAGTACTTAGAAAACTTCTGACGTTTTCGGTACTTAGAAAAATTCCGCCGATTTCGGTACTTAGAAAAATTCTGACGATTTCGGTACTTAGAAAATTCTGACGATTTCGGTACTTAGAAAATTCTGATGATTTCGGATCTTAGAAAATTTCTGACCTTTTCGATACTTAGAAAATTTCTGACGTTTTCGGTACTTAGAAAAATTCTTTGATTTCGGTACTTAGAAAATTTCTGCCTTTTTCGGTACTTTGAAAAGACTCAGAAGTTTTCGGTACTTAGAAAATTTCTGACATTTTCGGTACTTAGAACAATTCTGCCGATTTCGGTACTTAGAAAAATTCTGTTGATTTCGGTACTTAGAAAAATTCTGTCGATTTCGGTACTTAGAAAAGACTCGGAAGTTTTCGGTACTTAGAAAAATTCTGCCGATTTCGGTACTAAGAAAATTTCTGACATTTTCGGTACTTAGAAAATTTCTGACGTTTTCGGTACTTAGAAAAATTCTGTCGAATTCGGTACTTGGAAAATTTCTGCCTTTTTCGGTACTTTGAAAAGACTCAGAAGTTTTCAGTACTTAGAAAATATCTGACGTTTTCGGTACTTAGAAAATTTCTGACATTTTCGGTACTTTGAAAAGACTCAAAAGTTTGCAGTACTTAGAAAATTTCTGACATTTTCGGTACTTAGAAAATACTTACGATTTCGATACTTATTAAACATTCAGAAGCTTTCGGTACTTAGAAAAATTCTGCCGATTTCGGTACTTAGAAAAATTCTGTTGATTTCGGTACTTAGAAAAATTCTGTCGATTTCGGTACTTAGAAAAGACTCGGAAGTTTTCGGTACTTAGAAAATTTCTGACGTTTTCGGTACTTAGAAAAATTCTTTTGATTTCGGTACTTAGAAAATTTCTGCCTTTTTCGGTTCTTTGAAAAGACTCAGAAGTTTTCGGTACTTAGAAAATTTCTGACATTTTCGGTACTTAGAAAATACTTACGATTTCGATACTTATTAAACATTCAGAAGTTTTCGGTACTTAGAAAAATTCTGCCGATTTCGGTACTTAGAAAAATTCTGTTGATTTCGGTACTTAGAAAAGACTTGGAAGTTTTCGGTACTTACAAAATTTCTGCCTTTTTCGGTACTTAGAAAACATTCAGAAGTTTTCGTTACTTAGAAAAATTCTGTCGAATTCGGTACTTAGAAAAATTCTGTTGATTTCGGTACTTGGAAAATTTCTGCCTTTTTCGGTACTTTGAAAAGACTCAGAAGTTTGCAGTACTTAGAAAATTTCTGACATTTTCGTTACTTAGAAAAATACTTACGATTTCGATACTTATTAAACATTCAGAAGTTTTCGGTACTTAGAAAAATTCTGCCGATTTCGGTACTTAGAAAAATTCTGTTGATTTCGGTACTTAGAAAAATTCTGTCGATTTCGGTACTAGAAAAATTCTGTCGATTTCGGTACTTAGAAAAGACTCGGAAGTTTTCGGTACTTAGAAAATTTCTGACGTTTTCGGTACTTAGAAAAATTCTTTTGATTTCGGTACTTAGAAAATTTCTGCCTTTTTCGGCACTTTGAAAAGACTCAGAAGTTTTCGGTACTTAGAAAATTTCTGACATTTTCGGTACTTAGAAAAATTCTGCCGATTTCGGTACTTAGAAAAATTCTGTTGATTTCGGTACTTAGAAAAAATCTGTCGATTTCGGTACTTAGAAAAGACTCGGAAGTTTTCGGTACTTACAAAATTTCTGCCTTTTTCGGTACTTAGAAAACATTCAGAAGTTTTCGTTACTTAGAAAAAATTCTGTCGAATTCGGTACTTAGAAAAATTCTGTTGATTTCGGTACTTGAAAAATTTCTGCCTTTTTCGGTACTTTGAAAAGACTCAGAAGTTTGCAGTACTTAGAAAATTTCTGACATTTTCGTTACTTAGAAAAATACTTACGATTTCGATACTTATTAAACATTCAGAAGTTTTCGGTACATAGAAAAATTCTGCCGATTTCGGTACTTAGAAAAATTCTGTTGATTTCGGTACTTAGAAAAATTCTGTCGATTTCGGTACTTAGAA